>NC_142672.1:25551207-25711207 GCF_964200805.1 Pocillopora damicornis | reverse complement strand
ATTCCTTTAGTCACGTTTGGGAACATTCAAGATTCATAATAGGAACTGTTATTAAACAAACCTTGTTAAATAAAGAAGCCCTCCTTGATAAAAACAAAATAATGTATTCAGCCCCTTTTAGTAAAATCTATGAGAGAGATGTACTAACTCCAATATAAAAGTCACTCAATATAACAGAGATTTCTCAATTTGAGAATCCAATGAATGCCCTCTTCCTTATAGCCATCTTAGAGGCCTGGTCTGAGCCATTAATATATATATTTAAATATATTTTTTTTTTTCAAATTCAGATTTCTTGGAATCCAGATACAAAATGGTCAAGCTTCTTGTAGACAACCTCATTCAACGCCAACTCATTGTGAGCCCAGGGAAAAAAAATACAAACAGCAGCTTAGCTTGCAGTTTAAGATAGCTTCACTCTAATTTATTGTTACATTTACAACAAGACTTTAATCAAAAAATCAATTTTATTTATCTGTAATTAACCCCTTCACTCCCAAGAGTGCTTGGTTTTCAAATATAATTTAAGATATTGTATTTTATGGAAAAGAATCAACAGATTTGTCAAACCAAATTTAATGATTGAGTAGGACTATTTTATACGAATAGCTGTAATTGAGGATTAATCCATATGAAGTTTTCAAGAAAAGAAAAATAAATCAAATTCCATTTTAATATTACCACAAGTTGATGTTAATAATTAATCAAAAATATTTTACATGCAAGCCTTAATTAAGCTTCTAAATAAATTTCATTGAATACTTGAATTTTAGCTGGGTTTTTTTTTAAATTTTATATCATTAGCCTCAAATTTTTGCCTAAAAATTCCCAGAAATTCTTAGGAATTTTTTAAACTATTAAACCCTTTGAATGTATGGTATGAATGAAAACCCCTTAATCTAAATAACTTTTTACAACTCTTGATTTTAAAGGTATAGAATAAAAACCCCATTCAAGTAATTATGATAACTTAAAAAGAGGTCTGTGCAAAAAAAGTTTCTAAAAAATTTATCAACAAATAACAATAAGAGAGAGTTAACACATCAATATTTGCCTTATTCTAAACTTGGACTTTATTAACCTTAATAATATGTTTTTTCCTCAGGACACTATGAACTGTAGTTTTATGAAAATTCCATGAATTTCATGTGAAAAACCCATGAAGATCATTTCATGGCCCATGAATACTGCAAAATGAAATTTCATGGGGTTATTTTTAGCCCTGAATTTTCCATGAATTAGGGGAATTTTTTTCATGAGCCATGAATTTCTTCAAAGTCTATTTTTATGACCCATTGATTTGCCATGAAAGTCACCAGAATTAATTTAATGCCCCATGAATTTCTTTATATGCCTACTTTCATGACCCATGAATTTCTTCAAAGTCTACTTTCATGACCCATTAGTTTCCCCAGAAAGTCATCAGAATGAATTTCAAGCCCATGAATTGCAATCAAACAGCATTTCATGGGCTAACAATTTATTTGTTTTGGGAGAACAAAATTAATGGGCCATGAATATTCCCTGAAATCTGTTGCCCATGAATTTCATTGATGAATCCATAGGCCATTAAAAGTGGTATTAATGAGTTCATCACAGTCACTGATTTATCAACGAGCTGACTTTCATGATCCGTGGAACTGACTTGTTATAAATTTATCCACTGATGGAATTTTGGTGTACAGCGCGAAAACTGTCGAATGAAAATGTCCCTAAACATCTTAACTGGCCTTTGTTAACGTAAAATGTACAGGAAATCACAAAACAATGACTAAAAACAATGGATCTTCAATTTGCTCCTTTGTTGAGACAAATGGGGCTGGAGGCAATGACCCAGATGTTTGATCCTCACTTTGATTTTTTGGGGCCTTTTTGCCTTCGCCATGCCTGGACGACTTTGTTGATTTTTTTCTGCCTCACTGCTGGCTTTGATTGTTAGCCATGACTCTGGAAACCTGTTCAAGGCCTTCTTACATTCTTACGGCTGAGGAATCTTCTAGGGCTTTTCCAGTAAGGCACCTGCAGAGTACAGATGCTTAAGTTGCACAGCAATAGTACGCATTGCATCTACACGAAATGTGGAACAAAACAATGAAAAATCAATCACTTTGTCACCTCAATTTGGAACTTTGAATAGTGTGCAAATGTAACCTGAAAAAAATGCTATTTTTACCTCGTTCATTGAGTCGCCGGTTAACAGAGTCAGGCGATCTTCTTAGTCGGGATGAAACGTTACCTTCATGTATTCATTGAGATCGCCTTCTACAACATCGTTGTTGATTTCGTGATCGCTTTCACAGGAATCCCTTTCGATGTCAGCTCTGACTTTCTTGGACTCTGGTGTCCTGTCGATTGTTACTTGCTTCGAATTCCAAATACCGAACAGCTTTTTGTGCTGCTTTATTTTGTAAGATTACAGACGCAGCAACGAGACCTCTTCGGAGTCATTTCGTAACGTCGAACACGATAACCTGTTAGGTCACTATGTGACCGCTGACCTATGATGGCCGCGATGACCTAAGGTCACCACGTGAAAGTACACGTGATTTACGAAGAAGTGGCGGTTTTTTTCGTACCTCGAACGGAATGGTTCCATTCCAATTGCATTTCTCGTAGTGTTTGTGTAGCAGTCTCTTTTTTTCCAGATCAACGCAATGGACCGTCTGAAAAGTTTTTTCAAAGAGGTTTCCTCAAGATGAAGTTATCGATATGCATTACAACGTGAAGGGGTAAGTTCAAGCTTGGTCATCTTATTACGCGTAAACATCGGAGCGCGCGCGCTAACTATTGATTTAACTTGAAAATTTTTATTCTGTGATCATCTGGCGAAACATTACAAGAGTTTGTATGGAAATACTTACGACCGTTCTTAGGAATGAAAAATACAGTCAAATTCTGAATACGAAATACCTCACCTCACTTCCACAGTGCGTCGCTTAGTATCTGACGGCTTCATGTTGAAAAGAACCTGTTCTGGCGAGTTATCCATTTCTAGGTTTACTACGTACATAAGAAAGGCTCTTAGATAACTGATGACGTGCTCCCTTTATTTTGCAAACAGTGAAGAGTGTTGGTCTACAAAACTGATGAAAGGAAATGCAAACTTGCTAAAGCAGCCTATCTTGGTCCAAATGATGATGAAGATGCAAATAGTAATGATAACCGAAAGAAGGATGGCACATTCAGGTGGCCAAAACAGAGAGACACTGACATAGTCAGCCATAGATATATCTTCACACATGCAAGGGTGCAGAAAGCTGGTAATTGTTTTGTTGTTAGTTACCTTGAGAGTATTGATCACAAGTGTAAAACATATCAAGAAATTTACATGAATGCTGTTACATAAATAGACATTATAATAACTGTCCATAACATTTTACACATGATATTGGACGAAGGAAATGATATTTGAAGTTTAGACAAAAATGCATCAAACCTGTGAGTATATTTTCAATAATTTCGTCCAAATATTTTTCACATCAAATTTATTTATAATATACATTCAAAATAGTTTAAATCAACAGAAATATAGGAGCAGAATCGGTCTCCACAAGGAAAATCAGTGATATCAAAATAGAGCTAAAAATCATTAACATCTTAATTTCATGCAGAAAATTTCATACCAACTTTTTTTATTTAAGAAAGTGTAAACTGAATTATCACAATTTTGAAATCCTAAAGTAATATTTATGTACAGCTGGTGAAACAAAATAAACTATCAGAGAATCCAGACTTCTGATCATGTCTTTCATTTGTGTGTGCTTGTACAACAGGACCATGAAGTTTCACAAATAGGTTAGTTCTTCAGTGTATAATTTAAGTGATAGTGTATGTATTACAGTTATGGTATACTGCAAGCTATACACTGTAGTACAGTCTTTGGTACAAGAAAAGTGAAGAATTTTTAATTCCAAATTCATAGGGTTTCCAAAGAATTTTCATGGTGCTTGCATATTCCTAACAACCCCATGAAAACTAACTGGCAATTAACTTTCATGTGCCATGAAAAAACCATGTAGAGGCCATGAAAATTCAAGGAAAATATTCATGGTCAATGAATTTTTTACATATTCACAGGATATTCATGGGTCATGATTTGCTGCAACCCATTAAAAACTAGTGAACTTTGACACCATGAAATTTTGGGCTTGAAATTCATGGGTTTCTCAGTACCTTTGAAAAGGCCATGAAATGCCATTTTCATGGGTATTTCATGGCTTCTAGGTCACTTTACTCAATATTTCATGGGTCATGAATATGGAAATTTTCACAGGTTTTTCATGGGATTTTTCAGGTCTTTTTCATGGCACTGAGACCATGAAAATGTCATTGATTTAACCGTGAAAATCCTGTGAAAAATCTGTGAATTTACAATGAATTATTTCACAAGATTTTCATGGGTTTTGAGTTCATAGTGGGAGCAGGTCCAAATAATTCTGAATTTGGTGCATTTGCTGTCATTGGCAATACAATTAATTTCTACTCCTCTCCAACCAGATTTAATTATTTGGCTGATTCAAAATTTGTTAAAACCAAAGAAGGCTGAGATGTTGAACAAACACTACAATTTTGCTTGTCATATAATGTTGTGGATGAGGTAATAAGACATATGATGATTCATGCCAAGGTGGCTACATGATTATATAAATACACTTGAGTCAGAGAGGTATGAAACTTGGTGCATTGCCAATCCAACAAAATCATCATGCCCAAATTCTAGGGGAAAATCTCACTAAGGATATTGAATAAACACTTCAGAGCACATCACTCAAAAATAGAAATGAAAGTTTATTGCTTGAACTGTCGCAAAAAAAACATTATGGATTCTTGAAAGTCTGCAGAAAAAAATAAAATATGTTTTAACAAAAGTATTCTTCATAAATTTTCTACATATAAGTATTCTTCAATTTTTAACATAGGAATTGGACTTTATTTAAAACCACTGACTATACTTACAACTGTACTGTCTCCACAGCCATCTCCCTCACTGTCACAGTTATGTAGATGTTTAGAATATTCCAAGAAGGTATATCAAAAATTACATTGTTCATTTGTGTTTTGATCACCAAAAGAAATGTTACCTTTTCACTGAAAAAAGAATTGAAGTGGAGATTATTTCAATTATATTTCATAATTACCTCTCTATGAATCCTTACGAGCCTTCTTTTTCTGATCTAGGAAAGAATGATTGAATGTAGGGTTACTTGGATTAAAGAACCTTTAAATTAATTTCTCCAGTGTTCAAAGAGTTGCACATGAACCATATGAACTATCATTTCAACCCTGAAAATAAATTCACTTTAATCACCTTCCTGATATTACCAGTGCTGCACAAGCATTCGTGCACAGATTCACAGCGTAATGAGGAAATTTGCATTTGATAAACCCTGGAAACTCATGGAAGGAAACCTTCACTGCACTGGCAAAGTTGCTGGATTTTTTTCATTATATTAGAATTGTTAAAGAGCATCAATTATTTTGACCATCAATTGCAGGCAAAGTTATATCAAGGATTTGACTAGAAACATAACTCCAAATATCCAGTAATCAATCAAAGCAAAATTTCACACTTTGTGCCAGAGTTTTCACAGTTTCAATGAAGTATAGACAATTTACCTCTACAGTGTCCACCACAGTTTCATCTAGGCTCTCCCCAAGATCAGTGTGACAAATAAAATTGGTGAATTTGAATTATTTTACTTTGGTAGACAATTTACATGGGACATAAAAGTGATAATTTCCTGGTCTACTGTAATTATTATAGCAATTGTGACTATTTTAAAATTATCATCAATAACATTATCATTACTATTAACAGTTTCTTATAATACTGCCACATTGTCTCTAGTTAAAAGACAAATGTGTTCATGGTACTGGTGTATGCATTTCTGTTGATGAGTATTTCTTGAATTTCTACTTTGCAGATATTTTTCATGTTCATTAAATTCTTCTAAATTGTCTATTTTACCAATTAAAAAATATACATCATGATTTCTTTTCTAATAGCAATTCATATCAGTGTACCTAATATTTTTTTTTCCAGTGCATACTGCCATCTGTGTAGTGAATGACTGGTGTATGTGGATTAAGCTATCTTTGTTACATAATTCTAAATAAATTCAATGCTCCCAATTTCATCTGTGATCTATAAAACTTACAGAAGCTTGAAATTCTTGGTCTTGCTGTGCCCTTAGAGTTCTATCCCCTTGCAAGAGATCCCTATAAATTCATATTAATGTAGTTTGAGTTAGAAAATTATGGGAATTATAGTTAATGAATTAACAGGACACTGTGGCATTTAACTGTGAGGTTGAGAGCACATGAAGCCTCCTTGCCAAGCCTGATTGCGTCAACCAGGTTTCTAAGAAGGTAACTATCCTTTCCTAAAAGATATACCATAATATTACACAAAAATTGTTAAATTGTATATATATAAAAAAACATCATACACTTGTATTATTTAATTGTTTTTTTTTGTTTTGTTTTTTGTTTCTTAATTGTTCCAAAAATTTTCAAGGTAGAAGTAAATTAAGAGAATTGAAATTGTGGTAAGTTATAAATATGAGCAGGATACAGTGTGAGTGACACAAATGATCATAGGCCACTGACCAGCTATCATGCTGTCAACTATCATCCTGTTTGATGATAATGTGGGGTGCATCACCGTTATCTCAACATCATCATTGTACAAAGATTGTTCATGTTTCCCATAAGCTATGGAAATAAGATGATCAATCCATTTCATTACTAAGTACATGATAGTGTCTTTGGTGGATGGTTCTGTTCCAAACATATTTATTTCGCACACAATGTTCGTTAACTTGTTGTTTGATAGTTAACTTGTGTTTTTCACATAACTTTTATTTTCAAGACAATCTTGCATTTGATAATGTGCATCCCATGGAAAATTTTCAACTGAGGTTGCATGCCTGACTTTTGTCATCCAATAAACTGTTGTCTCACAGGTGAGATTAAAAATAATTTGATGTTGATTTCCTTGAGTTACAGCTTGACAATCATGCAGGTCACTAAGAGAACCACCAGTGTCTCAACAGCTAAAAATAATGGTGGGGAAAAGTGAGGTTTGGTTCAGAAACAGAGGTTGGTAATCAAGCCCACATCATTGTCATCAAAACTGCTGCCTTGAAGGGAGGCATATAGGTAGAAGCTTCCCAAAACATTGGAAATATTCAACAAAGCTCTAAAATAAACCAATAGTGTGCACTTTATTCCATAGAGTGATGGATACTATAAGACTTGTACATCTCAGCCATCATTCATATATGTTTAACTAGAATCACCTGTCTCTTGAGATGACATGCATGACTATTCTCCTCACTCTGATTAAAATGGATTTAGGTCAGTGTTGGTTTAATCAATGTAAAGCCTGCATGTAAAATATTGTTAAAATATACAGGAAGTGTACCATATGGTATCCATGGCTTTTTGTGTTTCTCTGTATCTGATGAGCACCAGTGGAGTGGAGTCCTGGTGGCTCTGCTGTCTCGTCTGGGTTAAATTTTTAAATGATGAGATTACTGACAATGTAATTGCTTTCAATTGTAGAAATGCACAAGATTTGTCTCTTCCAAAAAATATCATGCACAACCTATTAGTTAATATGACATGCATTTCAAGACTGAACTTTGATGTAACCTTCAGCTAGGGATGATTTGCCTGTATCATTTAGTGAGTGGGAAGAATCGATTGGAAATGTCTTAACATTATGCATGTTCTATGTCATAGTATTAATGCTACAATCTGACGGCCACCTTTCAAAAACTTGACACCAAAAATGAAATTACACGTACATTTGATATAATTTTGTAGGAACACTATGAACCCAAATAGACCTAATTCAGCTATATTACTAGAATTTATTTCAAGTTACAACAATTGACCTTACAAATTGTGAAACGCCAGTGAGGGAAAGAGTTGTAAAGTCAATAAGTTCTTTTTCATGTCCCACGAAGAAACTAGGCCATGAATAGCTAGTGGCTCAGTTGAGGTTAATCCCTAGCATTTTATCAGGTTTCCCTACAAGTTCTCTGGGTCTGGTAAATAGTGCTGGCTAGTAAGAGGCACTTTTAAAGTAAATCTTTCTTACACAAAAACACAACCCACGTACATGTATAGCCAGGTCTTGAACATGAATGCAACACAATCTGGAGATCATCGTGCTAATGACTAAGCCATTACATGTTAATCATAACCTGAAGAGACTTCAAATGCAAATCTTATCTAAGTCCATTGTTAAAAAACTTCACACGCTTTCTTCTCATGCACTGGTGCACATAAATGGCCGCAAAGGGGCACTTCATATGCTACCATTAACCTTCTCAACAACTGGAGGTTGTAAGCAGGTCCACATCCCTTGCGAAATGGCTTTTGGAATTCCTAGGATTTCCTAGAAATTCCTAGAAATAAAGGTGTGAATTTTCACAGTAAATTCAGACTGGGAATTCCCAACCATAACAACTCTGGTTCAAAAAACCTAGAAATTCCTAGAAATTCTCAGAAATTCCCAGAAATTCCAAGTTTATAGCCAACAGGACTTGGAATTCCTAGGAATTCCTAGGAATTCCTAGGAATTCCAACTCAGAGAACCAATGACTTTCCCTGAAAAGCTGTAAATCTAAAAAATTCCTGGGAATTTCTGGGAATTTTTAGGAATGTTTAAGAATTACTGGGAATTTTAAGCAAAAATTTGAAGCTAATGATATAAAATAAATACTATAAATTAAAAAAACCCAGCTAAAATTCAAGTATTCAATGAAATTTATTTAGAAGCTTAATTAAGGCTTACATGTAAAATATTTTTGATTAATTATTAACATCAATGTGTGGTAATATTAGGATGGAATTTGATTTATTTTTCTTTTCTTGAAAACTTCATACGGATTAATCCTCAATTACAGTTATTCATATAAAATAGTCCTAATCAATCATTAAATTTGGTTTGACACAAATTGTGAATAAAATCTGTTGATTCTTTTCCATAAAATACAATATCTTAAATTACATTTGAAAACCAAGCACTCTTAGGAGTGAAGGGGTTAATTACAGACAAATAAAATTGATTTTTGATTAAAATCTTGTTGTATCTGTAACAATAAATTATAATGAAGTTATCCTAAACTGCAAACTTAGCTGCTGTTTGTATTTTTTTCCTGGGCTCACAATGAGTTGGCCTTGAATGAGGTTGTCTACAAGAAGCTTGACCATTTTGTATCTGGATTTCATGACATCTGAATTTGAAAAAAAATAATATCTTTAAATATATATATTTAAAGCTCAGACCAGGCCTTTAAGATGGCTATGAGGAAAAGGGCATTCACTGGATTCTCAAATGGAGAAATTTCTGTTATATTGAGTGACTTTTATATTGGAGTTAGTACATCTCTCTCATAGATTTTACTAAAAAAAGGGCTGAATACATTATTTTGTTTTTACCAAGGAGGGCTTCTTTATGTAATAAGGTTTGTTTAATAACAATTCCTATTATGAATCTTGAATGTTCCCAAACGTGACTAGAGGAATCTTGAAACCTTACTGATAGGTTTATTTCATTGTAAAGCATAAGCTTAAGAAACTGCGACATGCAAGTGACCGATTCGATTCTCAGAATTATTCTAGTTTCAGTTGCGCCGAACGTTATGTGAGCTTAATTCAACCCGCTATATCTATTCTTTTATAAGATTTTGATCACATAACGAATATCGCAATTTTTACTAACCACAAACTTTCAAAATCGTAGCTTTACAGATGGCCACTCGACCCTTGTTTATAACTCCACGGTGCTAACGACTTTCCTCTCTTTTACAACACTCACGCTGTTCTCGTTTTCCCATTGAACCACAATAAAAGCTATCTTTATAAATGTTATATTAAGCAAAACAGTTGAGAAAAACGAACAACCGATGAAAAGTACATTCAAAGATGAGCGCCAAATGGAGTCTTCTTTGTTTGCGATCGCAGAAATTTTTTTGGGATCACTTTCTGAAGGAGCTTAGACACCAGGCTCAATTAGGTAACCAAGCCTTCTGATGATTTGTGATGATTCTATACTCAAGCCTTCTGACGATTTGATGACAATTCTATACTCACCTCCCCCGACTGGTTGAAGTGCGATTGGATGGGGACAGGGAAGGAACATTTTGGTTACTTGCACGAGAAAAAACAAATAGGAAGTTATCTATTAATCCTATTTTTTTTTTATTTTCGCGTGAAAGAATATTACCTTATCTCGCTGCGCTCCGTTCAAATACGAATCTTCTGCCTTTGGCTAAAATACGCTTTCTTCGTGAATTCTAAACTCTACTCACGGTCAAATGGAACCGAAGGGAATTTCAAACCTAGAAAATACTTGCTTCTGAATAGTGTCTTAGCTCTGCTCTCGGTGACGTTTTTCCGAAGGACTCGCCAGATTGCAGAACAATCGCAAGAAGTGCACCTCGTTGAGTATAGGTCTTGAAAATGTATTCAATGTTAAAAGAAATCTTAGCAGGCAAACAAAATTAACCTTTCGGTGAACTACGTAATTGAACCAAGTACTTTTTTTAACGGACCACAAAATTCGTCGTAAGTGTAGTAATCCGCTTATTTATTCTTGACATTAAGCTTATTTCGACTTAATAAAGCAATTGGTATCAATCATATGAAAATACGTATTTGACAACTTGATAATCTTGTTAGAACGTCATAGGAAGTTGTACCTTCAAAGAAGCTACGTGTAAAATCTGTAAGGCCTTTTCACTGTTTATAGCGGTAAATTTATATTCACCGTGGAAGCTTTGCACGTCTTAGTTATTTGCTTGATTATTTTTTGACGCTGTTGTGTTGAGCATCCATCTGAAGTGTGCGTGACTGAGTGCTCAGGGTGCAAAGAGTGAAAACGGTATGCAAACCTAATAATTTCGACCCCTCCACCCCTCCCTGCTCCACCTTCTACAAAAATGAGTAGTTTCTGGACCATATTGACTTGAAATTTTACACTTGGTAATTCCTAAATTGACTGATGCCTCACACAAGAGAAAATTATTTTCATATCATATCTGTGCGTCACTGAGGCCTTCCATTAATAAAAAGGCTATTCTGGTATGTTCCAATAATGGCTCTGGGTCAGATGTGTTTGCAACAAAGGATGGACAAAATGAATTATTATTATTATTATTATTATTATTAACATTATTATCATTATTATTATTGTGTTACATACTCTTAACCAAATTTGAAACTTTGCCACTCCCCTCCCCCAAAGCAGCTACATGTAAACAATATAGGGCCTTTTTTAAAGTCCTCACTGTTTAATGCCTCAAGGCTTGCTGGTTTGGCAGTGGAAAAGTAATGAAAGAAATACATTCAGTTGGATTTAAATGATTATAATTAAGATTTAAATATCAATTCCAACTGAGCAATGACTCACGATACAGAAAACAAGACATTGATTGCATTATATCAGGTGGCTTGATCCAAATGAGCCAAGAAAGCTTTTTTTTTTTGGTTTGTTTTGTAGCTAATCATAAAAATGCCCCATATTCTGTAATTGTAAGTCATAAAGTGAAATTCAGTACTCTATCTATATTCAATAGACCTTACTGCAGTTTTCAATACCACCTTAATGGGTTGGTGGGTAGGCATGACCTTGCAGTATTTGTATGAGAATCCAATGTGAAATAATCTTTGTGAATTATATTAGGTGGCTTGATGCAAATGAGCCAAGAAAGCATTTTTTTTTTGTTTGGTACCTCATCATAAAAAGGCCCATATTCTGTAGTAGTAAGTCATGGAGTGAAATTCAGTACTTTAACTATATTCAATAGACCTTACTGCAGTTTTCAACACCACCTTGATGGGTTTTTGTGAAAAATTCTGTTATGATAAAAATATAAGAAATATGGCAAACGTAAGCAACAGTTGTAAACGTTACAGGAAAAGGATTCTTCTGTAAAAGAATTTTCTTCTTGCAGACTAAAATTTCCTGAAAAAAAATAACAGACAATGCAAGGAAAATCTATTACAAACAACAGGGCAAATCAAAGGACAGGTACAGCCATAGCCACTATGAAGTAAGCATCCCTACCACTCCCAAAATGCATTATCAGATGCCTCAGATGTCCAGGCAGTCCAGGCAGTCCAGGCAGTCCAGGGAACAATTTAAACATTGACTCAGTTTTGTGTAATCAGATTAATTGTTGCTAAGTGCATTATTTCATGACAACGTACTTCAACAAGTTAGGTATACATATAGTATATACCACAAAAGCAAATTATTTCTGGTGTTATTGCTAACTGAGATATCAGATCAAGAAAGTATAAGGTTATTAATAAAGAGTTAAATTTTAGCTGTAAGCTTTTCGAGTTATTGATTTGACAATTTACTGTACGTTGTAAAATTACAAAAGGAAACACTAAATTTAGGTTGTAAAACACTAAAAAACTTACTTACTTACCTTTCAGTCTAAAAAAGTTTTTCTCTTTACTGCTTTAAAAATTTGAGCTTGTGTTTACTACTCGCCGAAGTTCCTTGTATTCTCTAGTGTGACAAAAAAGGTCACGCAAGCAAGAAAAGGCTTGGGCACAAATTCAGTAGGCTTGGCTCCTGAGTTGAGCCTGGTTTCTAAGCTAAGGTCAGCATGGGGAAAGCACTATATAACATCGTCCTAAACCAGATGAGCCCACGACATATCAGCGGCATCTTGTATGAGTATCCGCAGTTTACAATGTGACTTCCGCTTTTTCTTGTTGACGCGTACTCACAGTGTACTCGAGTGTCAGGAAGTTCGCGTAGTGCGTCTGAGCCAGTTTCTGCCAGATTTGAACAGAAAAACAGGTCCTTTGTTGGACTGTAATGATACTTTGATGGCGCTGTTAACGAAATGTTTGGCTGGTTCGTAAGTTGTCAACCTGGTTTCGGTCGATCTGATTGATTGGCAACACCTCTTGAAAATCCTACACACCATCGACCTAAGCCTCATAGCTGCCAAGTGAGCAGAAGAGCAATGACATCAAAATACTCGAGAAAGATAAGTATTAATTTTAATTGCATTTGTGTTAAACTTATATGTACAGAAATTTCTGAAGAAGTACTTAATCAGAAGTTTATCACATGATAAGCCTTCAAACTTGTATTAAATAAATTGATGTACATATTTCACAATTTTAAGATGATTGTGTTAAGTATTTCAATTTGAACTTGTAGAATATAACCTATGGATTAAATGTGGGTCTATAAGTATCATCCATGAAATTCTTACAGGCAATTTTCATCATGATATTAAAGCACCACAAACTCAAGAACAAGGAAAAATAAGTTACGCAGAAAACTGAGTCAGGCAGAAAACTGACGGAGAAATTCATAGTTTTCATAATTTTGAATTCGTTCATAATTTTGAATTACAAATCATTCAGACCATAGCCACATATAGACTTTTAGATTGTCACTGCTTTTCTTTTGGTGATTGCATGATATGGTACCCGTCTTGACGTTCTTGGGAAAGGAACCATATCATGCAAGTCCAGGCAGTTGATGTAGTGTTTGCGCATTTTGTCTTGGTCATATGACTGTGCTGTGGGGTCTACCCTGGTGAAAAACCTCACAGGATCTTTGAGGATCTTCAAGGATTGACAAAGACCTGCCAAAGCTGCCAAAGATCCTTAAGGACAAGGATCTTTAAAAGATCTTTAAAGGATCTGTAAAAGATCCTCAAAGATCTTTGTAAGCAAAAACGTTTGTTAAGATCCTCAAGGATTTGATAAAGATCCTCAAAGGATATTACAAAGATCCTCATAAGGATCCTCGCAAAGTTCTTTTCAAGGATCCTTCAAGATCCTCAAGGATTTAGCAAGGATCTTTCAAAGACCCTCAAAAGATCCTTTCAAGGATCCTTTCAAGATCTTTGTAAGGATCCTTAAGGATTTAATCAGGATCTTGCAAGGATCCTAGTCAAGATCTTTGCAGGATCTTTTTGAGGATCTTTCAAGATCCTCAAGGATTTAATGAGGATCTTTTAAAGACCTTCCAAAGATCCTTTCAAGGATCCTATTAAGATCTTTGCAAGGATCCTTAAGGATTTGATCAGGATCTTACAAGGATCCTACTCAAGATCTTTGCAAGATCTTTTCAAGGATCCTTCAAGATCCTCAAGGATTTAATGAGGATCTTTTAAAGACCTACAAAAGATCCTTTCAAGGATCCTGTAAAGATCTTTGCCAGGATCCTTAGGAATTTGATCAGGATCTTACAAGGATCCTTAAGTCAAGATCTTTGCAGGATCTTTTCAAGGATCCTTCAGGATCCTCAAGGATTTAATGAGGATCTTTTAAAGACCCTCAAAAGAACCTTTTAGGGATCCTGCTAAGATCTTTGCTAAGATCCTTAAGAATTTGATCAGGAGTTACAAGGATCCTAGTCAAGATCTTTGCATGATCTGTTCTACAATCCTTTAAGATCCTCAAGGAATTGAAAAGGATCTTCCAAATATCTTTAAAAGATTCATTTCATGATATTGTACAGCTCTTTGTAAGGATCCTTTTTGAATTTGATGTGGATCTCAAAGGCAACTTTGTCAAGATCTCTACCACATCTCTGCATTATGAATTAGGTTCCTTTGAAATCCTCAAGTAATTTCAAACATAACAAAATTGTAAATTGAGGGCTCACTGTTTATAATTTAAACACAACAAGGAATTTTCGCAGAAAATTATTGTGCAATGAGTGTAATGAAGGTTACCGCATAGCAACGCCATGCTCGAGGCTTTCGGGAAACTTTGTGACTACTTACATGACAACAAAGAGGGTTTTGCATTATGGGATAGGAATTTATACGCGCCGAGATTTTTAACGGTAGCATAAAAACATAAGAAGCTCGTTGTTACGGCAAATATCATCGACAATGGTCGGAACTAAAGGGAAAATGTACACAGAAATAAAGGTAACGGAAAGGCGTTTTCTGGAGTTCAGAAACAAGCGAAAAGAGAGACAGAAACAACCGAAATCGTCAATCAAACTCCAAGAAGGTCTCGCGATTGCTCTGACTCTGGGGCTGAATGAAAAAAATTCATTGGTACTTCTGGAAAGAAAATGAAGATGCCATCCTAATGATTCTTACTCTGAGCTCTTGGAGAGTGAGGATGCAAATGATGTGTTACAGGGACAAGGATACAGGCTTATCGATCTAGAGAGATTCTCCTCGACGCTCACTGACACAGGAAAAAATGTGAAAAATCCAATCCAGTTTTTACTTGGTTTTCGCCTGGATATTTCCTGGTTTTCAAGAAAAAACCAAGTTTGGAGAAAATGCAATTTCCCCAAGTTTGGTTTATCAAGAAATATCCAGTGAGGGTTAAGACAAATTCCAAGCCTGGCACACTTATATAGCCAGGACTGGAAAAAAAAGGAAATTGCAATATCCAGGAGAGGATTAATAAAAAATACAACTTTGGATAGTAAATTATCCAGAACAGGATATTATTTCCATTTTCCAGGCTTGGCAAATAAAAAATCCATTCAAGGATTAATCTTGTCTCCATATTTGGAAAATAACATTTTCATTCTTGGATTTTTGAGATCTCCATTGTCGGAAAATGGAATAACCAGTATCAAATTTGTGAGATCTCCAGGTTGGGAAAATAAGATAACCTATCTGGGATACACACGATCTCCATGTTTGGAAAATGTCATTACAAATCACTGAAATATTATGAGATCTCCATGTTTGGAAAATGAGATCACCACCAGTCAGGGATTTATGGGATACCCATGAATAATAAATGGTATACCCAGCCAAGGATTACGGCACCTCCCTGTATGAAACATTTTATGTCAAGTCTGAGATTAATGAGATCTCCATCTTATCGAAGTCAATAACAGCAAAGAAAATAAAGAATGCAGTCCAAGTATTCCTTTAACGGTCAAACATTTAATTATAAAATAAACCAGCCAATAAGCTCAGTGCTACCTGTACATGTTCATCTTAAGGCCACTACATGGACATGCCTATCACACACCTGTACAGCATTCCTTGGCTTTAAACATCAAAATGCATTCTTAAGGTATCACAGAAGAAAAATTCAGGTGTTTGCATTCTAAGTGAAATTGTGTGCAAACCATCAATGCTAACCCCAATAAAGTATATCGTCGGAAAGATAATTGAGTATACATTGTACTTTTGGATTTTGTTTTGATAATATAGGCCATAATAAGCAATGTTAGCATTTGCTTGCGATTCTGAAGTTGTACAACATTAGGTTTATTCAAGAACACGTTTACAAGAAACACCTAGACTTTTGTGTGGAATTTGATCTACATATATTGGTCTAAAAAACGGTGTCTCAGATTTTTCTTTTATTGCTCCATTATTTTGTAAAATTGAAAAAGCACTATAAACTCCTCTTTTAAGTTAAAAATTCTTAAAAAATGGAGCATCAAAAGAAAAATCAGAGACACTGTTTCTTAAACCAATATGTGTAGATCAAATTCCACATTAAAGTTTAGGTGTTCATGTAAACATGCTCAGGAATAAACCAAATGTTGCACGTCAGAATCACAAACAAAATGTTGACATTGCTTATTATGGTCTATATGACTAAGACAAAATTCAAAAATAGCTTTCAGACGATATATACTTTATTGGGGTTAGCATTGATGGTTTGTACACAATTTCACTTGGAACAGAAACACCAATTTTTCTTCCGTCATACCTTAATTGGAAGGAGACCTATTCAAAAACTTTAAGACAGCCTTCTCTCTTGCATGTACTTTCTAATAATTTCATCAATGGCATTTATTCCTAAGCCTGCTCTGGGAAATGTGTAAGATTCATCTTCAGCCAACTGCTTCGTTATCTCTTGGAGCTTCTTTGAATTTTCTGCACTTTTTCTAAACCAAGGGGTGGGTTGATCATCAGGCCAGACAGTCCTAGCAAAAGCAATGATTTTCTTCTTCCTAAGAATGCAAAATGAGATTATGAGGGCATCCAGAATTCTATCACAACTGAACTTTTTTTCTTTCTTTCTGCATAACACCTATAAAAGGGAATAAGATTAACTCTAACAAATGAAACCATTTTTCAGCATTTCCATGGATGTGTTAATAGCAAAGAGAATCAATAGTTTGTAGGTCACCTAAGGAAAATCACAACACAACTGGGGCATCAATATGTTTTAATCCAACTTACTTCGTATTGTAGACACTGCGGTCTAAAGAGGTCAATGTGTGCTTTTCCTTGTTTGTAAGAATTCTGTCGATATCTTCAAACCTTTCTGTACACACTAGCTTGGGTTTTTTTCGCTTGTGATTAACAACACTGCCTGTAGAAAAATTCCCAACTGTCATGTAATTCTCATTACATTAGGAAACAAGGTCTTTTCTGCCCTGCAGAAAAGGTACAGGTTTGTAATTTATACTCGCCTTTAAAACTTATGAATTTGTGTATTTAATTACGGCATGAGACCGTTCAGTTTTCGTTTTAAACTCACTGGAAAGTTAACTAAATGTAACGGTGCAATCTCACTCAAAGTAAGTTGGTCTCCAGTCTCAAGTAGTGCATGCATAACAGCAAGAAGAAGCAACCATTTTGGTATATCTCAGTATTTTTTGCTGTAGTTTTTGGAAGCACCTCTAGATTATAAACTAATTAAACCAGTTTGGTATTATGGGAACACAATATATGCACAAAATATTTGCAAATGTCACCTTGTTTTGCAGATAAGCAAAATAGACCCTTCCACGGTTTCTGATGCCATCTTGTTTGGGGGCAAACACAGCAAAATTTACAATAAATGTATGGGAAAAGTGAGCAATCTAATGTCTAATAATTCACGGAAAATTCTAATTCCGAAATATTTTTGAATTACAAACTCAAGATACCGGGTAAAAGAGTTTACTGACCAAATTTGAGGAATGTAAACTCGCTGGAAAAACGTAAGGATTTTGTTTTTACATACATTTGTCTGAAAACTGAGCCGCCGTTAGCGCGAAGAAGTTTAGGAGCATTTGTATGAAAAACTAGAAATGCGATTTCTCGCTTCCCAGCATGTATGTGTCCTTCACATTTAACCCATTAAATCTTTTGCTAGGTACGTTTACCTTGTTATTCATAGAAATTGCAGAGTGTTAATTTTCTTTAAATTATTGTGCTTCGAACTCCTAACTTTTCCCATACATTGGCTGTAAATTTTGCCCACAACAAAGATGGCGCCAGAAACCGTGAAAGGGTCTATTCAGAACTTGAAGAAATCACAAAAATAAAAACTGACTCTATTATCATTATTGTGACTTTGATAAATTTACCGAAAAGATCCTGGACGGCAGTGGCAAATTTGTCCTTCTTTCCAATTGTTGATAATCCAAGGTTGTCCATCGATGCATCGGACAAGATGCGTTCAGACTGCAGTGTACGCCCCTCGATTTCTTCTTCCTCGAATTTTCTAGCTATGCCTTCATCATTAAATAGCGCTTTTGCCCAGACCTTGACACGCTGAACATCCCAGTCTGAAAAAAAAAAGCAAGAACAAAAGAAACTAAGAACCGGGCAGAAGAAGTTGATTAGTCAGAAAGCAAAACTGTTTTGGCGGGAACTTACCTCTCGGATCTTCGACATCTTCTCTTTGATCCATGGCCACCACGCTCGGAGTAAAACCCGTGCTCGTAGTTCATTTTAGCATCACTGGCGTCACTTGAGATTGAGGTGGACTATTCTCGCTCTCATCTACCGATAATGTGCTGCAAGACGAATCTAGGTCAGAATTTTCCTCTTCATCACAAACTGGGGAGGAAACCATTGCCTTTAGAGAAGAACGATATGTCTTCGCCCGAACAGCCGCCATGACACAATGCACAAGCAGTAATATTTCCCGCTATTTTTGCCGTGCCGTGATTCGCTCTGATTGGTTCAAAACAAATGTTAATTCTTGTAAACACACCTGAAGTGTCATTAATGAATGACACCGCTGTCTGGCTTGTAATTCAAGCTGCAAACATGGCGCAGGGAGGAAAAGGACAGCTATCCTCTCTCTGCTTTTGTTCTGCCAAGAAAACAGTTCATGTCCTCTGTTGCTGCAGTTCCTGCAATGGAAAACCTGTGAATTACCGAACCCAAATATCCCACTTAGAATTTGAGAGGAATTTGGAAGCCTCCAATGCAGTCAATGTAGCACAAAGGAAGGAGACAATCCATTTCAATAGCATTGTGTCCATTGTTGATGGAGAATGGGTTGGCACTGCTTGGAAAGATGCCTAAACACTGTTCAGCACACCTTAATTTTATAGTGGGGTGTATCTCTTTTATACACTCAGTAATCTTTATTGTTTCCATTAATTATTGGATATTCTTCAAGAAGGTGGAACAGAACTTTGGATTAATTAGGAGAGGCAAACACATTCAGATTTAGGTTATGTTAACTGGTATACATGTAATTCTCTAAAAACCCAGAGTAATTTACCAAATCTGGATAATGAAGGTTTGTTACATTATTTCTTGATTTTGCTTATTATCCAGGTTTGGGTTTGGAAAAAAGCCATCTGCATGGCAAGTAAATTATCCAGATTTGGTGTTTGTAAATTAGGATACTAGTAATCCAGACTGATTTACCAATCCTGGATAACAAAGAAAAGGATTGTGAAAGTCCACTGTTGTTTTTACTCTTATCCAGGTTTGGATTTGGGAAAAAAACATAATTGGCAAGTAAATTATCCAGATTTAGTGTTTGTAAATCAGGATATTTAGTAATCCAAACTGATTAACCAAACCTGGATAACAAAGAAAAAGGATTGTTAAATTCCACTGTTGGTTTTGCTTTTATCCTGGTTTGGATTTGGGAAAAAACATAATTGGCAAGTAAATTATCCAGATTTGGCATTTGTGAATCAGGATATTTAGTAATCCAGACTGATTTACCAAACCTGGATAACGAAGAAAATGGATTGTTAAATTCCACTGTTGTTTTTACTCTTATCCAGGTTTGGGTTCAGGAAAAAACCAGTTTTGGCAAGTAAATTATCCAGATTTGGTGTTTGTCAATCAGGATATTTAGTAATCCAAACTGATTTACCAAACCTGGATAATAAATAAAACAGAGTGCAGCCTCTTGGTTTTCTAAAAATCCAGGTTGAAGCCTGTTTTTTAATATCCAGAGCAGGAAAAATCACTGATTTTCGATACTGAACAAAATAATCCAAGAAAAATCTAGGTTCAATCCAAACTTGGCTTTCATCTGAACATGGATATTGATGAATCCAGGGAAAAACCAAGTAAAAAAGAGATTGGATTTTTGGTATTTTTTCCTGTGTGAAGGACATGTTTCTGAAGAAGGTGTGAATTTACTTGGTTCTGTGTAACCAACTTAAAAAGCTCTTTTAGAGGTTGTCATATGAATTCCCGAAAACACTTATTTTGTACCTCAGGATGTATTAGTTCAATTAATCTGAAGTTTTCAGGGCTGTATCCTCTTACTGAGTTGAGTTGGATAAGCTAACAGTTTCTCTATAAGCTGAATTTTAAGTAAGATGTTGTGGAATAACTCACCTAATAGTCTCGGTGAACTTTGAACGGGCATTGTGCCCATAATATAAACGACTCCAAAAGTTCAGCTCAGCTCATCCAAAAGAACGACCCTAGTACTTTGTTTTGACACTAAAAACACTTGATTTCATGCAATCTTTGTGCAGTTATCTTTTCTCAAGTTCACCTAGGTTTTTCACACCATAAGGTGGACAAATTGATCTGATGTCAAATAACAAATTAGTTTAGGGCAACATATTAGTTATATTCAGTATGTGTGATTCCTAAGCTTTCCTTTGGTATATAGGTTAATATGGTTCAGAAATATAGTCATTGAAGTACTCTTGTTTGCCTTTTTTTCATGTTTACCCCCTCTGTAAGAGTAGTCTGAGTCTGGTCATAGTCAAGTTTAACACATATATTTTGGTCTTCTTATCTTTGAGCTGGACTGTTGCCAGATTTTTTGGAAAATGAAAATCTTAGTGCTAACCTAAAGTCTGAACAGAAATAGTGTAGAAGTAGTCCAACTAGAAGAGGATGGGTAATTCTCGTTTAGCAATAAAAAAAGTTTTATCTTCATTTTTTTATGTTTGGTTCAATTTTTCTTTTTAACTTAGTATGAGGATTTAAGTATGCTTATTTTCTTGTCAAAATTTCGAAGGTTCTATAACATTCTTGCTAAGATCTTCAACGATCTTCCATTTCCTTGCCAGGATCTTCAAGGTTCACTGACATTCTTGTCAAGATCTTTAAGGATCTTCAAATCTCTTGCAAAGATCTTTAATTTGGCTGTCAAAATCTTCAAGGATCTTTCTTTTTTATGCCAAGATCTTCAAAGATCTTTCAATTTATTGCCAAGATCTTTAAGGGTTTTTTATTTTCTTTCCAAGATCTTTAAGGATCTTCAAAATTTTCAAAAAGATCCTTGAAGATCTTGGCAAGAAAATGAGAGATCCTCAAAGATCTTAACAAGAATTTGGAAGATCCTCAGAGAATTTTCAAAGATCTTTAAAGGATCTTCAAAGTTCATGTAAAGATCTTTGAAGATCCAGACAAGATCTTGACAGGAAAATGAAAGATCCTTAAAGATCTTGTCAAGAAAGTCAAAGATCCTCAAAGATCTTGGCAAGAAAATGAAAGATCCTTGAAGATCTTGGCAAGAAAATGAAGGATCCTTGAAGATCTTGGCAAGAAAATGAAAGATCCTTGAAGATCTTGGCAAGAAAATGAAAGATCCTTGAAGATCTTGGCAAGAAAATGAAGGATCCTTGAAGATTATGGCAAGAAAATGAAAGATCCTTGAAGATCTTGGCAAGAAAATGAAAGATCCTTGAAGATCTTGGCAAGCAAATGAAGGATCCTTGAAGATCTTAACAAGAATTTTGAAGATCCTCATGAAGATCCTCAAGAGGATCCTCAAAGGTCCTCATGAAGATCTTGTAAGATCCTTAAAGATCCTTGAAAGATTTTCACCAGGGTAGGCCATGGCATAAATCTGTTGCAAATGCCAGTGCAAACAAGCCACAGTCATTTGAATTTGTTTGCTTTTGCACTCTTTCATTACAAAAAGTGACTATAGAACCAGTATACAATAGCATGCGACATGAATGATCAATGGCAACCGCGCTTACATTTTGATATAAGCTGTCATACACCTTGACAGTTCCAGGACTAGTAGCTATTGTGCTCAGGCAAACCCAGTGTGAGCCAGTGTTTATGATCTGTACAAACTCACTAATGGCTGGAGTGACTAATGCACCCACAATAACAGGGTCCCTTAGACCATCTACAAGAGGGAATTTTTGTTTTAGGAGGATCTGACCAGCATGTATCTAAGAATCACACAGCCATGTTGTCTTCTTTAAAATGGATCACCTATACTTATTTTAATTACATCAGTAAGGCAGTAAGGCTTGAAAAAGAAATTATCATCTGGGCTTTCTTCTTTCCACTTCTTGATTTTTAAGTCAAGGTTTTCTTGATCAATTTGTGAATGTCTGCACACCACTGTGGCACAATACATGTGGTTCCTGACATCCATGGTTGTTGGGAAGAACCGTCTGTTGGTTAGATCTGGAGGCTGTTGGCCTGTGAAAAGTTCCTTCTTTACATAATGATGCAGGTGCCGTTGCATTTCAGAAACACAATTAACACCACTTCCAACAAGCTCATGAATTTTTTTAACCAGTGTCTCATCAATAGGCTGAAGTAGCCAAGTAGTCTGATTACACAACAAGAAAGAAAGAATAATTGCTTTATTATTTATTCATTTAAAAAATTACACAACCTCATCCCCAGGTTTTCTTGGTCAACGGTTCAATAACCTGGAGCCGGCTGCTTTTGATGTCATTGGTTCAATATGAGAAAATTTTTTCCAAATTTGGTCAACAGCAGCTGGTTATGATGAAATATGTGAGTGGTTTTAACCTTTCAGAAACAGGGAAATATTTTGAATGAATAATAATTCAAATTATACCAACATTACTATCGGCAGTCCTCTGGTAGGGCTTTTCAGTAATAGTTACAGAATGTTATAATTACAGAGTACTGAACACTGTATTTTTTAAGAAAATCCATTTAAAAAGTCCATGACAGCATTCCATTAAAACAGTGCCAGTGGAAATCCCTCTCCGATAAAATTGTGATATTATAGTCTTGACATTGAGTTTGAGGAATGAGTGCCAGTGTAGCTAAAAGAAGCTCTACATGTAGTACATTTTATTGGTCTTTTGTTGTGATGTATAATCTTTATTCATTCTTTATATATATTCGACATGACAGTGGAAGCAGCGCAGCCTACAGTAGACTGATGATCTGTGTGAAGTTAAGTCACCTTCAATTCCCCACCAAACTTCAGTTTCCTGATTCCAAAAAAAATCTAATTGATGGCCAAGTACTTACCCTCCCCATGGGGTGAAATAAGTGATCTGTAGGTTTAGGAAGTAATATGTAAATACGCTCCTCTGTAGCTATTGTTTGCTTCTTTTCTGACTCTAGGGATGTTCTCAGAAATTTTGACATTGTCTCCCTTCTACTCTTTGTGTTCTCTGAAATCTAACGATACAATGTTTTAATTAAAATAATATTTGAAAAATTGGTTTCTAAAATATTCACTCTGTTTCCATTACAGGTAAATTTGTTTCAATTCTGCACAACGAAATGTCCAGGTTGTCTTATCATATGTCCACTTCACCTACATGTAACACAAGGCCCATTAGGATTAAGCACCCTTTATTAGGCTAGTGATCATTCATGTTAATGGTAGTGCCCCCTGAACCCTTATTCAATAATTAAAATAAACTGACATTATTTTCAGGATATTTGATTATTTTTCTTAGGTGGATCTTTGCTGGACAGTCACATTTCTTCGTATCCTGTACTATAAAGCGCTGTTTGGTGTTGTTATAGCAGTGATCAGCATTCTCCTTCTGAAACCAAATAGATTTATTGGATTGTTAGATAGAGCAGTCATATGGGAATAGTCAAGTTATCAATAAACTTAGAAGTAATGAAAAGTATCCTTTAAAATAGTACTTGATTCCTACCTTGTAAGCTGCAGTCACAGTGGTCCTTTTTTGCGACTATGCTTATTTTAACAAATAAAATGTGATATGTCCTTTTACTTGCAAGTGGTAAAAAAGAAAACATTATTGCCTGCTATTAGCCCTGAGGGAGAGGTGAGTGCCCACCAACTTGCTTAGAAAAATCAGTTGGGACTTACCACCTTGTTAGCTTAAGAGCAAATAGGTGAAGGTAAATCAATAACTATGTAATGCCCTACATATGATATCCTCTTTGGGAGTCCTTAAGTAATAATATCATCTTGTTTACATTCTTATTTAGTTAATTATTATGCATGCTTACATCTTTTTGTAGTCTCTTTTGAGCCTCCTTCCTTTTGAGTGCCTTATTTCTGTCTGGCCCATTTTGGCATTCTAAAACTTTGACCCCCACAATTTGGAATGGGATTCCATCAAAACTTAGTCTGCATTCTGTCATCTCCTGTGAGTCAGCCCAATGTAAACGGTGGTTCTTAGCATTTTTATCTGCATTTTCTTTTATGTGAGAAGAGGAACCAAGTTAAGTTAGCAATACGATACATGTACACAAACACATACGTACATATGTACACATGGGTGCTTAAAATGGAGGGCCTGAAAATCAAGCCTGCCCCACCCAGATGTAGCCCAAGGACTGGTGTAATGGATGGGGATGCTGGCAGCTGTGTGTCAATAGCACTGAGTAGGGTTTTGACACTTTAAGCTTGATCTTAATTAATTAAGCATTTCTTGCCAACTCTTGCTGCAGGCTCACAGTAAATTGACACTTGAAGCTAAGTTGAATTTTAATTACATGTTAATTTTGAAAGTCTAACTGACCAGGGTAAACCGAAGAATAATGATGTGTACATGTATTCTTAAGATATCAATAATTATTGGAAAAAAGTTAAATCCCTTTTTTTATTTTGATTTATCTATATTTCATGTTAATAACACGATCTCACACGCCCCTGGCCTTAAATACCTATAGTGTCTAAATAAAGTTATACTTCACTTTACTTTACTGTCAGTATGGTTTATTTTGTAAATCTTTACATGTGAGCTTACTTACCCAGCCTACTGCAATTAGAAAATCCTCCTGTTTGTTTAAATACAGTGAAGCGTGTCGTCGTAGCTATCTCGTACTGTTTTATGAGTTCGTCAGCGCTGCTTTCATCGTTAACATCCCCGGAATAAGGGTCAAACTGTACGGTCCATCTTGAAGCCCAAGGTGTACTGTTATCAGCCATGTTTGTTCTTCTACCAAACATTTAGATTTCCCGCCAATAATTACCCGCGAGCCGCAAAACATAAATGCATGAGTGTTAAATATTAACTGGACAACCCCTTAGCAAATATATCTATTAGTAGCAAATAAGATGTTGAACAAAAACCAAGAGATCATGGTCAAATAAAACGTAAAGATAATTTATTACAAACAGAAAAGAACTGTATGTTTGTTCCAATCGAAAGATTTTACAGTGTAAAGTTATGCAAATGATCTTTGACCTGAATCTGCTTTTGGTCGATGATAGCGAGGTCAGAGGATAACATCGACCGAAACTATTAGGCCGGTCATATTTAAATGTCGATCCTTCTTTTAACGCCTTTATAACAGGCTAGATTTTTTCTTAAATATGTCATCTAGACAAATTAGTTTGTACAAGTTATGGGAAGAATACTTTCGCAATAAAATATTGAAGAATACGACGCTTTATCGTCAGTCACACAGGTCACGGTCTCTTGATTCGCTGGAAACGAGCAGAAAAATAGAAGACTTTTGCTACGATTCCGCTGACGTGTCATGGGCTCATCTGGTTTGGGACGATGATATGTATTGCCCTAGGGGTGTTGTCAATTAATCAGATCGACCGAAACCAGGTCGACAACTTACGAACCAGCCAAACATTTCGTTAACAGCGCCATCGATGAAAATGTCATTACACTCCAACAAAAGACCCGCTTTTCTGTTCAAATCTGCCAGAAACTGGCTCAAACGCACTTCCTATTCCATGAGTAAACTGTAAAATACGCTTTAACAAGAATAAGCGGAAGTCACATTGTAAACTGCGGATACTCATACAAGATGCCGCTGATATGTCGTGGGCTCATCTGGTAAGTAATTGGCTGTAGACCAAGCTCCTTCAGAAAGTGATCCCAAAAAAAATTTCTGCCATCGGGATAAGTCGGCATGTTGTCGTAGCTTCGTAATTTTCAGTTAGTATAACAAGTCATGAGTTGTCCATCATTCCATCTCAGTCCCTCTCGACCAAGGTGGTTTTGGTAGATGGAATCTAATGCTGACCATGCCAACATGATCTCGAGACCGAAATTACGATTATCGTTATTTCTAAATTGGCACCAAATTTATGGATATAGTAAATTCGTGGCACTCTTTACCAATGCTCTTTACACGTGTTAAATAAAGAGAAGGACTCGGTTCCACTGTCTTACAACATTCAAGATGGCGGAGGAAAGGGGTAAATGTGCGTTCAGTTGTGATCAGCATGATCTCGACACCAAAATAACGATTACCGTTATTTCTAAATTGGCCCTGAAATAACGAATATCATAATTTCAGTGCATGTCTGAGACCTTCGGGCTTGAAGCTTGGGAACTAGTATTCAGGGAAAGATAAAATGGCGGCTTACGGCGGCGAAGGAAATCTCAGTAGTTTAATATTTAGCGTGAAAAGGCTTGGGTGTTGTGATCTGGTTCTCAAGTAAAAAAAAATCACGGTCTGCAATGGCCCTACCACCTTTTGAACAACAAGAAAACATTGAAACGGTGGTAAAAAGCAGCAAGTTTCGAAGTCTAAACGAAAGATGGGTAAGCTGAGTTTCAGTCAAATATCATGACATTTGGGATGTAATTTCGATACCGAATAAATAGTTCTACATGGTTATACACGCATAGGATTCTGTTGTGTTCACGTGAAGGCCATTTCAGCCATTCCTGCCACTTGTAAGTGGTAGGAAATAAAAGATATGTATAGTTGTTTCGTATTGAAGCCCTGTGAAATCACAAATTTGATTTATTTCTTCTTTGTTTTAGGTGGTCATTATCCATTACTTTTGGAAGTCGATGTTGATGAGAAAGAAAAAATGTTTATGATTATTTCTTCTCTCGAACATTTTACTATTTAGGTACCAAATAATCTTGATACTGAAGATCATTGCATCCATTATGAAAAAATTACCCTTGATTGCTTTGCCAACTGGAATGTATAATGTAATATACCTTGTGATTTGTGGGATTTTCACAAGTAAACTAGAAATACTTGAAGAGGGTTATGATGTACTTAATGCAGAGCATTTGGTACAAAGTCTGCTTTGCTGTAATCTACCTGAAGGTGCTTTTTATATGCTAGTAAGACTTGCACAGCCCAGTCAAAATGTTTTTGAGTAGTAGAAAAGCTGGCCAAACCTCTTCCTGAAAAGCAGTCTGAAAAATGTGAAGTTAGCGGAAGGTACTTCATTGTAGGCGGCCAAATTGTAAGCTGCCAGCCCATTTTGAGTGAGCAGTAAAACTCAAGATTGGCTATTTTAGCTAATTTTATTGGGAACCAAATTCCCAGCAACAGGCAC
This sequence comes from Pocillopora damicornis, assembly GCF_964200805.1. Lineage (NCBI taxonomy): Eukaryota > Metazoa > Cnidaria > Anthozoa > Scleractinia > Pocilloporidae > Pocillopora > Pocillopora damicornis. The sequence goes on along the minus strand of NC_142672.1, from coordinate 25,683,580 downwards.
AATTTTACTGGGCTATTTGTTATTTAACTACTTAGTAATATTCTTATTAAAATTTACTGCATTCCTTTCTAATAATTTGCTGCTGATTGTATGCTGTATATAGCTTATGATTTGTGTGATTTTCACAAGTAAATTAGAAATACCTGAAGATGGTAATGATGTACTAGATAATATACTTGATGCAAAGCTATTTTGGTGCAAAGTGTGTGCCTTGTCTGTAGGTGATTTTGCATGCTAATAAGACTTGTAATTCAAATAATACACATCAGCTGGAGTGGGAATATTAAAAGAAAAATAATAATATTTAGTTATACCAAGTTCTGGTTTTATGTCCAAAGTGTGTGCCTTGTCCATAGGTGATTTTGCATGCCAATAAGACTTGTAATTCAAATAATACACATCAGCTGGAGTGGGAATATTAAAAGAAAAATAATAATATTTAGCTATACCAAGTTCTGGTTTTATGTCCAAATTAAGCACTTAGTTGAAGATCACTGCACTGCTCAGGTCCAGAAGGCTGAAAGAGTACTGTCTGCTGTTAGTTTGATTTTTGTCATTTCTATTGATTTATTTTATTTATCAATGTTTCTTTGAAGTGTAATTCATTGATCTCTTTCAATAGTGCAGGTTCGCTCATGTAACCTAATCTCCCACTTATGTATGTATGTATGGATGAGCTCAGTCAAAATGTTTTTGAGTGGAAGGCAAGCTGGTGATAGTAATAGGCAGCAGAGGCTGAACCTTGTCTTGAATGGAAGTGTGAAAAGTGTGAAGTTAGCGGCAGCTATATTGTGGCAGGCAGCCAAATTGTTAGCTGTGGCAAATTTTGACTGGGCTGATTGTGTGTAGTATATATGTGCACTTCTTTTAGGGTGTTAAACAGGTTAAAGTACCAAGAAATCCTCTGTGATAACTTGATAATTCAAGATGTAAAAATTTTAAATAATAAGGTAAAGCTTGATCATTCTTAAGAGTTTCCATTTGTTCTGGAAATTTGGGGGAGGGTCAGGGGAGCATTATTATATATAAATAATGTACATAAAAAGTAAAAAAAAGGACCAAGGTAAAATCCCAATTTGTTTTAAGAGTTAATTTTATTAAGAGAAAACCCTGGATATAGCTTGGGATTTGTGTGATTTTCAAAAATTGTTAGGAACCTTGTTAATTTTCAGCTTCAAGAACACAAGTACATAATCTTTAGTGCAGCCCTCTTTTCTCCTCGCCATTATTCTAATTTTTTTATCAAGTTTCCTTTTTCTTGTGTTCAATTAATTTATTGTCTTTACAGGTGAAATTTTAATATCTGCTAGCACAATTATCTCTGCTAAGAGTGTCTACCATCACTCTTGCCGGTCTCAAGCCCAAAACGCTGCAAACTAGCTGAAACTACATGTATTTCGTAAAATTGCAATGAAATCTATCTAAAAACACCAAAATCCGGCAGAACGCACGAGTTTTTGCCAAATTTTACGCAAAAGTTGACAAAAGCGCTCAATTCGACCTGAAAAACACTTTTTTTTTTTTGCAAAAATCAGCCTATTTTACATTCAAAAGCACGATGTCTTTAACAAAATAGGGATACAATCCATGTGAAAACACTTATTCCAGCTAAAACGCAGTGTTCTCAGTAAAATTTGGGGAAAAAACGCGTAAAAACCGTCAGAAACACGACAAATTGGGCTGATTTTACCCACTTTTTGTGTAAATAGCTGCCAAAACCCTCTAAACTAGCTGGAACTACATGTTTTTCACAAGATCGCCATAAAATCTTGAAACGTTGCTTTAGGGACCTTTATGCCTCCAAAACGAGTTTTTACTTTAAAAAAAATGGAATGAACGAAGATGTTAAAGGGGAAAAAGCTGTGAGAAAGGAGAAGTTTAGTGTTGCTGTTTGATATGCCGCCCAGATATATCAAGTTATTAATTTAGCGCCTTTAGCCGTGGGCAGAAGTTTTTCTCTAGACTAAGAGGACCCTCTCTATGTTGACGAACCTCAATAACTCGTTGATTTTACTGTTTTTACACAGATTTGATTTTAACCATATTCGCCAAAATAACTGCCAAAACACGGCAAACCAGTATCTCGGCCGAGAGCGATATTGGCCATTTCACACATCCTTATTAGATATGAATTTTATTAAAGATTGTCATTCTAGCATATGTTGGCTAGTTACCACAGGTTTCTTGATTTTCATGGGAAAGTGGCATTGGTTGGTACCATGACCAATCTCCTCGACTTTCCCATGATTTTCATAGGATGTTAGCGACCCATACTTCGAACCTCAGTTGTTTTTTTTTTTTTTACATTGGCGCGAGTTTCACAACTTTCTTGTGGTTTGGCATTGACTCAGAGTTGGGCTTATTTTTATGGCTAATCCATCGGCGACTTTCTCATGATTTTCTTGGGTTCTCAACAGTGACACGCACTTTGGAACCATAATTTTATAAATATGTCAACACTGGCAAATACTGCTAAAATCTACACTCTACTAAACTCCATGTACCACAATATCCACACAACTGCGTGTGCCTACTTGAAAATCCTAACCCTAACCCTAAAACTATCCAGTTAGCCTAGTTTTGTATTGCTGGTTTGAGTGACTAAACTGGCTCAAATGATCCAGCTGCTTAAAAATCTAAGCACAGAGTAAGTTTAAAAGATTCAATTTTGTAAGGTTTCGAAACAGTTCCAAAATTAACATGCACATAGCTCAGTGTAAAACATCGAAGCTTCTAGGACTTCTTATGATTCCTACGAACGTACACACCTAATGCATGTCAATTTGCCTTTGTTGTCCTCGAACGATCACGTCTTCATGGTAACGTGGTGTAAGAACTGTACAGCACTTTATAAATATATGTTTTACTTAACGGTAAAAGTTTGAATCCGTACAAGGAAACGTAACGGAAACAGGCGATGATAATATTCCGTTGACAGAAATGCAACGGAAACGTGTCGTCATATTTCCGTTCAGGAATCATAACGGAAACATAACAGGTCCAAGGAAGAAGTGAATGATGTGGAAACATAGAGTTTCATTTTTCCGAATTACGGAATCATGCTATTTCGTCCTGTGCTCACTCTAACTCTGTGCTATCCTAAACCTAACCCAAACCCCAAACCAATCCTAAGCTATGGTAAAGGGTTTAAGTCAGGGTTGAGGATAGGGTTAGGGCAGGAGCCCATTACCTGGTTAGGGTTAGAGTTTGGGTTGCTTCGGGTCAGAGGGGTTTAGTGTTACAATCAGGGTTAGGGCTAGGGTAAAATTATGCTTAGAGTTAGCGGGGTTTAGTGTTAGAATTAGGGTTAAGGCTAGGATGAGGCTATGCTTAGGGTTGGCGTTAATATTGTTCTACAAGCATTTAATTGCAGGGTTTTTGGTATTGTGTTTGTAAATTTCAGTAACTACTTGAAAGTTTACTGAAAAACAAACGATAGGCCGACTGGTACACTTACAGGATAGATAGAGAAGGTTGGGGTTAGGGTTAGGGTTAGGGTTAGGGTTAGGTCTAGGTTAAGGGCTATAGGTTAGGGTTTAGGGTTTAGGTTAGGTTTTAGGGTTATGGTGTGGGGCTAGGGTTACGGTTAGGGTTAGGGTTTAGGCTTAGTGTTAGGGTTAGAGGGTTTGCGGTTGAGGTTAGGGCTAGGGTGAAGGTTTGGGGTTAGGGTTTGGGGGTAGGGTTAGTGGTTTGGGTAAGGGTGTAAGCCTGTTCAAAAATATTTTTAAGAAGATTTTGTCACCTTTTTCACTTAAATAACCACCTGAAGAATTTTGACCAGCTAGATTATTTGAAGCGGTTGGATTAATTTTGATTGGGGTTTAATAACTTTTAGTAGTTAGATGATTATTTTTACCAGTTGAACCACCGTAATATGCTGGATCTTTTTAACTAACTTTTAACTACCATCCTTACCTGAAATATTTGAACCAATTTCACTGGTTACACATGCATTATCCAGTTAGACCATTTCAACTGGTTGGATTATTTAAACCAGTTTGTCCATTTTAGATATTGGCATCATTTTATCAAGTTGGATCATGTTAACCAGTCGCACCATTTTACTAAGTGAGATCGTTTCTTCCGATTGGACCATGTCACGTAATTAAAATCTTTTCACCGTTTAAACCATTTTATCTTGTTTTGGCTGGTTAGACCATGTTAACCAGTTGCATCATTTTGACTGGAGTGAAAAGTTCCGTTCTTAACCCGAGCCCTAACCCTAACCCGGGGTTAGGGTTAGGGTTAGGATAGCTCGCAGCTAGAGTTAGGGCTTGGCTAGGGTGGGATTATGATTAGGCTGAGGGTCACAATTTTTTCTGAAAACATCCAATTTTTTTTTGGTATTGTGTTTGGCTCTAAACTTTAACAACTACTTGAAAGTTTGCTTGAAATCAAAATATACCATTTTTTGCCAAAATAACTGTCAAAATGCGCAATTCGGGCCTTTTTATCAACTTACACTTGGTTTAAGCTTGGTTTCACAGACTCTGAAACTATTTTGCTGAGAACATTTTTTGCAGCGTTTTTAAAACTGAAATAAGCTTATTTTTGCAAAAAAAACAAACGTGTTTTTCAGTCGAATTTGGTGTTTTTGTCAACTTTAGCGAAAAATTTTGCAAAAATCGTACATTTCTGCCGTATTTTGGAGTTTTTAAGACAGATTTCGTCGCGATCTTGTGAAAAACATGTAGTTTCAAGCTAGTTTTCAGTGTTTTGGCAGTTATCTTGGTAAAAAATGGGTAAGTCAGCGCAATTTTTTTTTTTTTTGGTTTTTAAGGTTTTGTTTGCCCAAATTTTACTGAGAACACTGTGTGTTAGCTTGTCTCCATTGTTTTTTCGCAGATTCTATCGCTGTTTTGCTGAAAACATAACGTTTCAGCTTGTTTGCATCGTTTTTGATCGTGAAATAAGCTAATTTTTGCAAAAGGAAAAAAACCTGTTTTTCAGCCCAAATTGACATAAAGGATACAGAGGAACATTTGCTTATTGCCTTTTTTTTTGTCCTTACTCATGAAGTTGATTTTGGCATTTCAAACAAAAACTCTGCTAGAGCATTAATTGAATGACATATCATGCACTTACTTTGAAGCAAGAACACTTTTTTTTTAATTCAGAAAAATACCTTTTTATTTTTTTTTAAGGACTGCTGGATATAACCTGTACAACCAAGATGAATTTACATTCATTATTTGTCATAACTTACACTAAATTAGAAATTCAAGTATGAAATGAGGGTACTAGCCCTTTAATAGTGTTCAAAATTTCCATATGCAGGGGTACTTGTGGCTACTGGAGAAGAATCAGTCTTTAACCCTTCACCCCCCCCCCCCCTCAAGGGAGATAATAAGTACAGATATCCTCTTCCCTAGGGGCAACTAGCTCAAAAGTGAGTGATCTCAAGGGCCCTCCAAAAACGTTTTCTACAGCAATAACTAAGCTCTACAGAAGCACACTATGCAGACAAAAGGTGTAAGAGAATCAATGAATTCTTTAATTCTTCGTCCCTCCCAGGCCAACCTATTGTTCAAATCTCATGACATCTGTTCCAGTTTCATCAGTCAATTTTTCAAGCTTCAAGCTTTTCCTGCAATTATGTACTTGTTCTTGAAGCTGAAAACTAACAAGGTTCCTGTAAATTAAGTTTACATAACAACCTAACAATTTGTGAAAATCACACAAATCCCAAGCTATATCCAGAATTATGCTCTTAATAAAATAAACTTTTAAAGAAAATTGGGATTTTGCCCTAGTTCTTTTTATTTTTTTGTTACTTTTTAAATACATTTGTATAAACAATGCTCCCCTAACTCTCCCCAAAACTTTTAGAACAGATGCAAACTCTTAAGAATGATCAAGCTTTACCTTATTATTAAAAATGTTTACATCTTAGACTACCAAGTTATCACAGAGGTTTTTTTTCGGTACTTTGACCTGTTTAACACCTAAAAAGAAGAACACATACATAACACACATACAATCAGCCAGGTCAAAATGTGCTGCAGCCAACAATTTGGCCACCTACAATGAAATAGCTGCCAATTTCACACATGTCAGACTTCTATTCAGGACAAGATTTGGCCTCTGCCGCCTATTACTATTGCCAGCTTGCCTGCCACTCAAAATTTCAACTGAGATTGTACATACATACATGCGGGATTAGGTTACACGAGCGAACCTGCACTATTGAAAGAGGTCAATGAATTATAACTCAAAGAAACATTGATAAATAAAATAAATCAACAGAAATGACAAAAATTAAACTAACAGCAGACAGCACTTTTTTGGCCTTCGGGGCCTGATCAGTGCAGTGATCTTCAACTAAGTGCTTAATTTGGACATAAAACCAAAACTTGTTATGGTTAAATATTATTATTTTTCTTTCAATATTCCTATTCCAGCTGATGTATATTATTTGAATAACAAATCTTATTAGCATGTTAAAATCACCTGAGGACAAGGCATACACTTTGTGCCAAAATTGCTTTGCATCAAGTACGTTATCTAGTACATCATTACCATCTTCAGGTATTTCTAATTTACTCTTGAAAATCACACAAATCATAAGCTATATACAGCATACAATTGGCAGCAAATTATTAAAAAGGAATGCAGTAATCTTTAATAATAAGAGTAGCTAAATAACAAATAGCCTAGTCAAAATGTGCCGGTAACCAGGGATTTGGCTTTCCACACAGAACATTTGTTAGGCGTCTAGTCTGGACAAGGTTTGGTCTCTACCTTCTGTTACTATAGCCAGCTTGCCTACTTCTAAAAAACGTTTTGACTAAGCTGAAAAAAATGTTTGAGAGAAAAATGGCCACAACAAGCCCACTTACTGCAAAATAAGAAACATAAAAGTAACACTTCAAATTAATACAGAATAAAAGCATTGCAGGATTTGGCTCTCAATAAAATTAGTTAAAATAGCCGATCTTGAGTTTAACTACTCACTCAAAATGGGCTGACAGCCTGCAATTTGGCCACCTACAATGAAGTATCTTCCACTGACTTCACACCTTTCAGACTGCTTTTCAGGATGAGGTTTGGCCTCTGCTGCCTATAATTACAACAGCCAGCTTGACTACTACTAAAGAACATTTTGACTGGGCTGTGCAAGTGTTACTAGCATATAAAAAGCACCTTCAGGTAGATTACAGCAAAGCAGACTTTGTACCAAAACACTTTGCATTAAGTACATCATTACCCTCTACAGGTATTTCTAGTTTACATGTGAAAATCCCACAAATCTCAAGGTATATTACATCATACATGTTGACAAAGCAATCAGGGGTACATTTTTCATAATAGGATGCAATGGTCTTCAGTATCAAGATTATTTGGTACCTAAATAGTAAAATGTTCGAGAGAAGAAATAATCATAAACATTTTTTCTTTCTCATCAGCATCGACTTCCAAAAGTAATGGATAATGACCACCTAAAACAAAGAAGAAATAAATCAAATTTGTGATTTCACAGGGCTTCAATACGAAACAACTATACATATCTTTTATTTCCTACCACTTACAAGTGGCAGGAATGGCTGAAATGGCCTTCACGTGAACACAACAGAATCCTATGCGTGTATAACCATGTAGAACTATTTATTCGGTATCGAAATTACATCCCAAATGTCATGATATTTGACTGAAACTCAGCTTACCCATCTTTCGTTTAGACTTCGAAACTTGCTGCTTTTTACCACCGTTTCAATGTTTTCTTGTTGTTCAAAAGGTGGTAGGGCCATTGCAGACCGTGATTTTTTTTTTACTTGAGAACCAGATCACAAACACCCAAGCCTTTTCACGCTAAATATTAAACTACTGAGATTTCCTTCGCCGCCGTAAGCCGCCATTTTATCTTTCCCTGAATACTAGTTCCCAAGCTTCGAGCCCGAAGGTCTCAGACATGCACTGAAATTATGATATTCGTTATTTCAGGGCCAATTTAGAAATAACGGTAATCGTTATTTTGGTGTCGAGATCATGCTGATCACAACTGAACGCACATTTACCCCTTTCCTCCGCCATCTTGAATGTTGTAAAACAGTGGAACCGAGTCCTTCTCTTTATTTAACACGTGTAAAGAGCATTGGTAAAGAGTGCCACGAAATTACTATATCCATAAATTTGGTGCCAATTTAGAAATAACGATAATCGTAATTTCGGTCTCGAGATCATGTTGGCATGGTCAGCATTAGATTCCATCCACCAAAACCACCTTGGTCGAGAGGGACTGAGATGGAATGATGGACAACTCATGACTTGTTATACTAACTGAAAATTACGAAGCTACGACAACATGCCGACTTATCCCGATGGCAGAAATTTTTTTTGGGATCACTTTCTGAAGGAGCTTGGTCTATAGCCAATTACTTACAAGCAATTTTGCGCCTTTCTTTCTCGGGTTATTTCTAGTCTACAATTAGATCCCTCTAAATTTTCTCCTCATAGTTTTCGACGGGGCGGGGCTACTTTTACCTTTGACTGTCATATTCCCTCGGAAATCATCAAATTGCAGGGCGATTGGCAAAGCGACGCATATCTCGTGTATCTAGAATTATCTCAGCAGCAGAAACAGCGCGCGGGTCAAGCTATGGCGGACAAGCTTAAGACTATGTTTCCAGAAGAATGATTTATTAATAGATTTCCATTATTTTTTTTTTTATTTTTTTTTTATTTATAACCTTTTTGTATTCTCCTCAATCACCTCACTCTCCCTTTTTCTACACTCCAGTTTGGGCACTTTGGCGTTCTTGTTTATTGTCCAGTATTTTGTCAGGCAGTTCTCGCACTGTGCAATAAACTCATTTTGCCCAAACTGTTGTGTCGTCTTGGTAACGTGGGTGATTGAGTAATCATTGATTAATGATGGTTAATTAACTAGTGATAGAGATATCGAATTTCCTTTATAATCTAGTGCGTGGCCTAGCGTCTCATCTTTTGTCAGATGCGGAGACGAGGCGTAATCTCTTCCCACCACTCCCACCCTTAAACAATGTATTTTTTATTAGTTTTCTCTTCTTAGTTGCGTTGCAAAGAACTGGCTATCATGCTGTAAGTGATTTTAACTCGCTGAACAAAACTATACGAGCCTCTGATAATGTAAATATTTTGAAGCGTCAGATTTTTAATTCATTGATTTAAGTTTTGTATTACACATAAGATACATTAGTTTTTAGTAGCATCTTTTAGCATTTTCATTCATTGTAAATTTTTAATTTTTAATTTTCGAGGTCCTTTTTGTAAACCACTTTTTAGTGAAAAAGTTTCCTCATTAGAGATTGTCATTACTAAACCAGGCTCAACTCAGTAGCCAAGCCTACTAAATTTGTGCCCAAGCCTTTTCTTGCTTGCGTGACCTTTTTTGTCACACTAGAGAATACAAGGAACTTCGGCGAGTAGTAAACACAAGCTCAAATTTTTAAAGCAGTAAAGAGGAAAACTTTTTGAGACTGAAAGGTAAGTAAGTAAGTTTTTTAGTGTTTTACAACCTAAATTTAGTGTTTCCTTTTGTAATTTACAACGTACAGTAAATTGTCAAATCAATAACTCGAAAAGCTTACAACTAAAATTTAACTCTTTATTAATAACCTTATACTTTCTTGATCTGATATCTCAATTAGCGATAACACCAGAAATAATTTGCTTTTGTGGTATATACTATATGTATACCTAACTTGTTGAAGTACGTTGTCATGAAATAATGCACTTAGCAACAATTAATCTGATTACACAAAATTGAGTCAATGTTTAAATTGTTCCCTGGACTGCCTGGACTGCCTGGACATCTGAGGCAACTGATAATGCATTTTGGGAGTGGTAGGGATGCTTACTTCATAGTGGCTATGGCTGTACCTGTCCTTTAATTTGCCTTGTTGTTTGTAATAAATTTTCCTTGCATTGTCTGTTATTTTTTTTCAGGAAATTTTAGTCTGCAAGAAGAAAATTCTTTTACAGAAGAATCCTTTTTCTGTAACGTTTACAACTGTTGCTTACGTTTGCCATATTTCTTATATTTTTATCATAACAGAATTTTTCACAAAAATTATTTGACATTGAATTCTTATACAAATACTGCAAGGTCAAGCCTGCCCATCAACCCATCAAGGTGGTGTTGAAAACTGCAGTAAGGTCTATTGAATATAGTTAAAGTACTGAATTTCACTCCATGACTTACTACTACAGAATATGGGGCTTTTTATGATTAGGTACCAAACAAAAAAAAATGCTTTCTCGGCTCATTTGCATCAAGCCACCTAATATAATTCACAAAGATTAGTTGACATTGGATTCTCATACAAATACCGCAAGGTCATGCCTACCCACCAACCCATTAAGGTGGTGTTGAAAACTGCAGTAAGGTCTATTGAATATAGTTAGAGTACTGAATTTCACTTTATGACTTATAATTACAGAATATGGGGCTTTTTTATGATTAGGTAAAAAACAAAACAAAAAAAAAAGCTTTCTTGGCTCATTTGGATCAAGCCACCTGATATAATGCAATCAATGTCTTGTTTTCTGTATCATGAGTCATTGCTCAGTTGGAATTGATATTTAAATCTTAATTATAATCCTTTAAATCCAACTGAATGTATTTCTTTCATTACTTTTCCACTGACTGCCAAACCAGCAAGCCTTGAGGCATTAAACTGTGAGGACTTTAAAAAAGGCCCTGTATTGTTTACATGTAGCTGCTTTGGGGGAGGGGAGTGGTAAAGTTTCAAATTTGGTTAAGAGTATGTAACACAATAATAATAATGATAATGTTAATAATAATAATAATAATTCATTTTTTCCATCCTTTGTTGCAAACGCATCTGACCCAGAGCCATTATTGGAACATACCAGAATAGCCTTTTTGTTAATGAAAGGCCTCAGTGGTGCACAGATATGATATGAAAATAATTTTCTCTTGTGTGAGGCATCAGTCAATTTAGGAATTACCAAGTGTAAAATTTCAAGTCAATATGGTCCAGAAACTACTCATTTTTGTAGAGGGTGGAGCAGGGAGGGGTGGAGGGGTCGGAATTATTAGGTTTGCGTACCGTTTTCACTCTTTGCACCCTGAACACTCAGTCACGCACACTTCAGATGGATGCTCAACACAACAGCGTCAAAAAATAATCAAGCAAATAACTAAGACGTGCAAAGCTTCCACGGTGAATATAAATTTACCGCTATAAACAGTGAAAAGGCCTTACAGATTTTACACGTAGTTTTTTTGAAGGTGCAACTTCCTATGACGTTCTAACAAGATAATCAAGTTGTCAAATACGTATTTTCATATGATTGATACCAATTGCTTTATTAAGTCGAAATAAGCTTAATGTCAAGAATAAATAAGCGGATTACTACACTTACGACGAATTTTGTGGTCCGTTAAAAAAAGTACTTGGTTCAATTACGTAGTTCACCGAAAGGTTAATTTTGTTTGCCTGCTAGGATTTCTTTAACATTGAATACAATTGCAAGACCTGTACTCGACGAGGTGCACTTCTTGCGATTGTTCTGCAATCTAGCGAGTCCTTCGGAGAAACGTCACCGAGAGCAGAGCTAAGACACTATTCAGAAGCAAGTATTTTCTAGGTTTGAAATTCCCTTCGGTTCCATTTGACCGTGAGTAGAGTTTAGAATTCACGAAGAAAGCGTATTTTAGCCAAAGGCAGAAGATTCGTATTTGAACGGAGCGCAGCGAGATAAGGTAATCTTCTTTCACGCGAAAATTAAAAAAAAAAATAGGGTTCATAGATAACTTCTCATTTGTTTTTTCTCGCGCAAGTAACAAAAATGTTCCCTTCCCTGTCCCCATCCAATCGCACTTCAACCAGTCGGGGGAGGTGAGTATAGAATTGTTAACAAATCATCAGAAGACTTGGTTACCTGACTGAGCCTGGTGTCTAAGCTCCTTCAGAAAGTGATCCCAAAAAAAATTTCTGCATCCCGATGACCTAAATGTATCATTTGTTTGGGAAATTGCGTCAAAACTTTTTACTCAAGAAATGGTAAGTATTAATTTATTGTTCGACTGTAGTATTATAAAACATTTTACGCAATTTTATGCAGATATTTCACGTATTTAAAAGGTGCCCAGATGTTACGTAGTTTTTGTGGATGTCATCAAGGAACATCCACCAAAACTTTGACCAAAACCATCAACAGTACATTTTTTAAATTTTATCTATAGCCACTGTTAGATGTTTAGGGAGACAAAAGATTTATACCACTAATTAGCAGTTAGTGCTCTGCCTAATTATTTTTTTATGGTGCACAATTGCTGACCGACCAAACGTTCATAATGATTATCATAACTCTTAACACATAGAATAAAGTGGTTTTGGTGGATGTTTCTCTCCATCCACCAAAACCACCATAGCAATTTCTGCTACTTCCTTACTGAAGACTGATGTGACCTGCTATTTGGAGTACATAAACACAATCTATTTCTTTGTATGTAGAGATATTTTGCAAAGTTCTTGAGTCAGCACCTTTTATTATTGAAACCATAATCATAACATGGTGCACAATATAGAATACAAAAGGTTCTGGTGTGGTAATCATGTAATCTTGAAACAGGAGAGTTTTTAACTGACTTAAACTGATTTAAACAGACATTTGCAACAAAATTCCAGGTCCAGAAATTTCTTCCACTATTTCCGCTAAAATCATAACCTTTAAGTACAACAAATCAGCACATTAGTAATTGTTATCAGGGGTCTGAAAATCCTATAAATCTTTCACATTTATTTCAAGTAACCTTGGATGAATAAGTATACGCTCAAGATGCAGAATGTCTTACATTTTACAAACTATTTCCCTTTTTATGGATAGACAGTGAAAGGCCTTTGCCACATTGGTGAATCAAACCATTGTATACCATGCATTTTGTGATAATTGTTTGTTTTTGCTCACAATATCCAGAAAAATGGAGGGGATAAATTTAAATAGCAAATTCTATAAATGGTTAAAATTAAATAACATTGAAAGATCAAATTAACTTTGTACTGTTTAAAATTCAGTTTTGGTTTCTTGCTTATTCCAGCCTCTTAATATTCAAAAGCATTCCTTGTCATTTTTGTGTTCCTCTGTGTACATAACGTGAAAAATAAACACAGAGAAAGGAAACCACAAAGGATTAAACTTGAAGCTAAAGCAAAGTTTAAGTTGAGCCATAGCTGATCCAAATACTGAGCACTTTGTATTGTAACCCATTTAGCAGTAAAGTTTATCTATATGTCTGCCAGCTTGTCACAAGTCTTACCCCTCTCCTTCAAAAGTTTCTATAAATAAATTTTTCTTTGTGGTCCCTAATTGATGATAAGTATATTACAGCTCCTCAATTCTCCTCTCTCAAGACAAGGTTACTCTAAATTTAACAAAGTAATGGACTTGATGAAACTCAAACTACAACTCAGCTGGCTGCTACTTGCAATCTTAATTTCTAGATATCAGTATACAATAATCAATATGTTATGAATAAGAACCCTAATGCTTTATTTTGCAGTGATCACCTTCCTCCTTTTCATTTGCAGACCAGACTGGAACCTCTATACGTGTGTTTGCTTGTTTTGAGTGGGGGTGGAAGAAAAGGAGTCATGCTGCATATCTGATTTATTAAATTACATTTGTTCTGTTTATACATGAGTAGAACTACCTTGTTCTCTGAAAAAAATAAAATTTCTCGCATTTTCATCTGTGCTTTGCAGTCAAACTTCCTTGTGTCTTGGACAAGAAATCCTATTTTCTTGAAAACAAAATCTTTGTTTCCAGCCTTCAGTAATAGGTAAATATAACAGTGTAAGATGAGTGACAGTGTATTTCTCAAGTTATTTTTTGGAATGTGACAAAACGGAAGTGTCATAGCGTGATAAGGAGCAAACATATGATTGCTTGATAGAAAGCAAAAAATGCAGAATTTCATATATTTTCTCCTTTGTCAGCAGCATATGTTAGTGAAAAGTTCTTATAATTGTTAACTTCTAAACCATCTTCAATTTAGCCAAGATTGAACTGTTATCACGTTTGTCATAAAAGTATTCTGAGATCGATGTCATATGACCCATTCAAGTATTTGACCTTTCGAATTAGCAAGCCATAGTTGACAGAAACACAAAGGTTGAGGATAAAAAGAAATTATTATATACAGTACTTCTTCTGCATCCTTTCGTTTCCTTTTCTCTCCAGCTGTTCTATCTATGCCGTGCTGGCAATTGAACACTTTCCTTCCCAAAATTAGGAAAGGCACACCAGTAAAACACGAGTTTTTGCTCCTTAAATATCTCATGCATCTTCCCCCAGTATTTTGTGACTTCTGTCCGAGGAAGGAGGTGTAAGCATTAAATTAACCCGAATGATTCCACAATAGTCCTTTTTACAGTTCCCGGCGCCATATTAGATTAGTAGCCGCGCAAACATGATAGCGAGGCTGCCGGTGACCCGCGTATTACAAAAACAGTAAATACAGCTGATCGGAGAAGTCTTTCGTGGTTCAATCGCTTCTAAAATGGTGCTAGTTTGCAAGGATATGCAGATTACAACGCTAGAAGATATCCAGAAGTTAAAAGTGAAGGATTTAAGGGAAATTTTGCGTTCTAATTCGGAAGCGACGGGCGGAATAAAAGCAGATTTGATTTTAAAAGTCTACGCGATACTCATGCGACACGTGCTACGACCGGGTGAGTATCAGCGGCAAAGTAGCGATAATACTGCTCAGGATCACCAGAATACAACGGAAAATAGTGGTGACTTCAAGTACGATGAAACTTTAAGACAAATCTCTGCTCTCGGATGGTCCACTGATTTACGTCAGCTTCCCGAACTAAATTTTATTCAGCTTTACGATTACCTGGTTGTGTCAACGCGCAAGTACCGCCACATTGTGCTCAAGGGAACAAATTACTAGCATGCACTGTGTAAAAATACATGTACAATTTCATTTTTAAATGAAATAAAGTGGGAATTTTTGGTTCCATGATAACTTACTATATGGAATCCCAATAGTTATTAATATGCATTGACATGCAAGTGGTATTATTTGGAATACAAAATTAATGGAACCCAAGGGGCTGATTACAGGAAGCAGGCTTAGACTGATAGCTGGGCTTCTGCCACAATTTTAAAATGCAAAAAAAGTAAACATTTCTACCTAATAATAAATAGACAGCAAAAACTAGAATCAAAGATTGGCCGGTGGTAGTAAAGGGGGTAAAAAGTTTGTCAGAAGGCCACAGACAGTTGAAATTTGTGTTGCATAGGGGCTCAATGTATTAGGTAAGGTACCATCTAAAATGTGGTAGGTCTTAATGCGGCCAATTGCACGCTCCACGTGAATGCGCACTGAAGCAATGCTCATAGTCTCTTCAGTTTCAGCTGCTGTCATTTGATCACGGCCAGCCAAAAATGGTGGCATGTTTACTGTAACGCCAGCAGGTACAATTGCAGAAATGTCAAATCCGCGATCAACCATGACATTATCACCCACTTGCAACAAATCTAATACACCACTCTCTCTTGTTATTTGCTTGTCAGACACACGCCCACCCCAGAGATCTGATAAAAAAGTGACCTGTCCATTTGGGGTTACCCCAACTAGCAACTTCCAAGTATTATGGTGTTTATAATCTGACCATGTCTCTGACTGAGCCAGCATAGCAGATGGTCGCTGAATGAATAGCTCAGTACAGTCTAAAATTATCCTGGTTGTGGCATACTGGGCAAACTCCTTAGGCATGTTTTTGCGAACAAGCTCCTGTGTGGGAAATGGAAACAGGTCCTTGAGCTCATGATAGAGCAAATTTATCCAGGTGATGCAGATCCTGGAAACCAGGCTGGCACTGATGCCAAATCTGTCGGCAAGGTCCTGTACAAATAGACCAGCTTTCAGTCTCATGAGCACCAGTAGGAACTCATCCAGAAAAGTAAGCTTCCTTGATGGTCCAGGTTTACTCTTGTTATCATCAAGTTGATAAGGCTGGCTTTCCTTTACTAGATTTTCACCCTTCCAGTACTGCATTTTGGAAAGCTTTGGCTCAATGTATTTGTAGAAGCTTATTAATGCCTCATAACTTGGGAATCCGGTGTAAAATAAAACAGCAGCATTGTCATCTTTAATTTTGTCAATGGAAAATTGACGTTCCAATAACACAGCATTTTCCTTTTCTGCTTCACTGAGTTTTTCCTGGCAGTCAGCTAGCTGAGTTTCAAGTAATTCAATTCTCCTTTGCAGTTCAAGGACACAATCAGGCTCTGTTTGAGGGGACTCACACTCCACTTCAGCTGCATTTTCATCACACTCTGAAAATGAATGAGCAGCATCAGTTGACGCATCAATAGAAGGAAATACTGAGCAGGATCCAAACTGCAATGCTGATGCTGCTACTCCAACAGTTGACTCATCCATCTTTCTTTCCTTTGGTGCCTTTCTTTGGTTCGATTGCTTTGTCCAGCTAAATATACATGGCTCTGCACCTTGTAAATAAATAAATAAATAAAACTTATTAAATGTGACAGTAATCATTTCAGATTTATTTATTATGAGTTAATCTGCAATTAAATTGATTGCTTTTGTGAAGTCCAGCAATATTAATAAGCATACATTAAATATTCTATCATTCAATGACAAAAATCACAAGACATGAAACACTTTAAATCATAAAGTTTACAATAAAACAACAATCGTCGAATAAAACAACCAAAATCTTTGATTTGGGAAAAATTAAACGAATCCTTGTTTCTAAAGATCAAAATATCTTTGAATTTTGAGTTTTTCATAGCTCAAATCACGAACGCACAGAACAAAAGCTCGACAATATCACAAACCTGTCTTCAAATTCCAGCGACCAGAAAGTTTTTTCGAGATATCTTCTGCCCGAAAATGCTCATGACAGAGGACAGTGGCGGTGGAAACAACAAAGCCGTCCTGTCCGTGTCGTCGCTTGATAAGTGAACACCACCGATTCCTTCGCAGAGCGTCCTTAGGAAACTCGAAGAAATGATAACTTGTACGAGTACCGTTTACATTATAGGCGCTATTATTGCAGTCAAAGGCTGCACAATACTTTCCTCTTCTCTTTCGAGGGGCGGAGGATGTTTCCCCGACGCTTAAGCTTTCATTCATCCCACCAAAGACTCGACAAACCAACGAAACGCTTGAAAACACCAACAAACTCTTATGCGATGCCCGAATCGGGTCACCGGCAGCCTCGCTATCGTGTTTGCGCGGTTACTAATCCAATATGGCGCCAGGAACTGTAAAAAGGACTATTGTGGTATCATCCAAGCCATGCCAGAGGACTTGAACTAGATAAACTAGTGAGAATGCACAATAGCGATAGCAAAGCTTTGTAATGCTAAAGAGCTATATCAATATACATATGTGTTCCCGAAACCTTTGACAGCTTTAAAGAAAGAAAACTTGGTCGTCAATCCTGTTTCAAATTCCGCAATAAGTTTATGCGCCTCATCAACAGAATTTACGTATCCTAAATTATCTGCATGTCTACCATCAATGGTTTGCGACTTAAAATTCTCGCTATGCTGTTTCTGTTCAAGAATCATGGGATTTACAGCTTTTGATGTTCGGCTACATCACTTGCGGATTTCCGAGAATCTTCGGTTATGTTTTGCAAGTCATTAAATATTCCATCTCAGTCCCTCTCGACCGAGGTGGTTTTGGTGGATGGAATCTAATGCTGACCCTTCAGAAAGTGATCCCAAAAAAAATTTCTGCTTTCCGATCATGGGCATGATCACGTGGATCTTTTAGGACTTGTCATTGGCTAGCAAAGTGAATCCGCTGGCTTGCCGATTGCAAGGGTTAAGAGAAGCGCACAACTTTATTCTGACTTCTCCGACCGGTTCTCCGCTTCTAGACGATGGATACCTTGGTGATATAAATAATAATGTGAGCTCACTCTATGTAGAAATAATCGACAAGAATCGATCGTATTACAAATGCACGATTTGTGGCCGAAAGTTGTCGAGGAAACGGAGCAACTTCAGAATACCCCGCAACTCATTTACATGTCATTGAATAAGAATAGCGTCTATTGTGTTATGCCTCGATCTTCAAAGCCTCCCGACACATGTAAGTGAGGCGGACCAAAGTTGCGGGGTATTCTGAAGTTTAGCCGTTTTGGATGCGACTACAAATCGTCTTCTACCCTCATATTTATAAAAGAAGGATACCACATTAGGTAGTATAAGAGATACATAGATGATCCCAGTGTACCAGTACCTAAATCTACAAGGCTTGGCCGTAGCAAGCGTTCAGCAACACGTTCCAACACCGCCATCTCGATTCCTCTGTCAGTCGTTTCCACTGAACTTAAAGCAGTAGTGACAACAGAGTAAAGTACGTCTTACAAAGGAGAAACATTTGTACAAGAGACAGAAGTAGCTATATGCGATTACAGAGGTGCGTTGGAACTCTGGTCCACAAATAATCATGCACTTTCCGAAGTATAAAACAATTTCGTTGATAGCTGACAGACAGAGAAGAACAATAAGTAAACTTTAGAGCTGTTATTATTGAAGTGTGACTTGCACTTTTCATTTTTATATAAAGAAGGACTTGTATTTTGCACCAAAAATAAAAAGATGTAATATTTTTTGGGAGATCCAGTGATTGGGACATTTAAGAAATTAAGTTATGAAAGGAAACTTGGTTGGTACTTCTCACTACTAACAAGTCTTATTGACAAATATTTTCAGATCAGAGTTTCAAATAAAGTAAATTGAAGACGTCATTTAAAAGGTGTTTTTTCTCTGTCTTGTCTGCATGCCAAATGTTTGCAAAGTGTATGGATGATCCACAAGTATTGGAACTCTTACAAAAATGTTTTGTAAGAATAAAAACAGCAAAACAAATTACAGCAATTAGTCACGAAAACAGAGCAAAAAACTGAAAAAAAAAACAGCAACAACAATCATGAAAAAAGAAAGATTAATTAGGTGTTGAATTTGTTTGTCTAAGGCATGAAATTTCTACTAAAAATATTGTCAACAAAAAGTCTCTGACATTGTTTGAGGCAACTGAGCTTGACTGTTCCAAGGTTTTCTAACAAAGGCAACCAGTAGTGTAGGTTAGGGAAGTAACTTATGTTCATAACTAACAAAGTTCTTTAAGTGTAGATAACAATGTAATTATTGTTAATTATTGTGGAAGTTGTGTACCATGGAACAGCTAATGAATGTTTGATGATTTTGGCACATCAATGAACATGAGACATTAATTTGCATCACAATAAAAATATTTTTTGATCATGGAATCCAAGAGTCCTTTGAGGTTAGAAAGCAAATCTGTGATATGAGTTCATTGGATTAATTGGCAATTTCCATTTAACATAACTGACAGCTGGTTCATGAGAAAATCCTTATTAATGTAAAGATTTACTAAAACTTAGTTTGAATAATAAATTTCATGATCTTTAAGTTATAAACATATACATGTATGTATATCTCTTGGTAAGTTTTGTATAGCATACCTTTTATTGAGCCAAAGTTTTAAGCCTCTGAAATTACTCCTTTTCTTAAAACCTTCACATTCAAGGTATTGAGAATTTCTTAGAATTTATATGGACCTCAGGGTATTAAAGTATACTTCAAGTATACTTACTTCAAGTATACTTACTTCAAGTATACTTCAGTACCTTTCAAGTATACATCAAGTATACTTTTGGGTGTTCCAATTTCAGGTGGGAAAAAGTACACTACAAGTATACTTTTAGTACCTCTGTAAACTATACTTCAAGTCTATTGAAAGTATACTTTGTGTAACTTATTTGCAGTACACTTTGATTACAGAAATAGTATACTAAAAGTGTACTTAATTTTGGTGAGGGAGGCAGCTGCGACAATTAGACGAAACGTGTCGAAGAATAAAGAAATTTTACAACTACAGCTCGCAGAGTGCTGCTCGTCGGCTTAGTTTTAAAGAATTTTTAAAAAAATTTGGTGCGATAGCAGTGGTCAGTTTTTCCATGCAGGTTGTCTGGATATACCTTTCGCAGATACGTGAGGGAGACAGAGACACCATCACAACATTTCGCCTGCCGTTCGGTTCGAAAGTTAAGTTTTCATCCCGGGTTCATTTGTTAAATTAAATAGAAAAAAAAAACACTTCGAACGGAAAACAGAATTATTTTAATATCTGGATCTTTTGATAAAAGGTCTCCTAAACGAGTGGCCCCGATTATAAATATTTAAGCATGGTAAACACATTAGCCTTAACTTGGCTGTTTCTCAAAGCTCAGTGTTTTCCTACATGTCTTTTTCAAGTGAAATGAGGCGATTGAATATATGTAATAAACACTAAAAGAACTAGAGCTGAAGGAAATTTTAAATTTCTTATTTAAAGGCTGTGGATACAAACTTATTAATGACTCTAAAAATATAAAAATCTAGAACGACATTCTTTTAGAGTTGCTTAGCTTTTCATTTTTCCGGAATCGAAAGTCGAGATTGCGAAATTAAAATGAAAAGCAAACCGACTCTGATTAACGCCTTAAACAAGTCAAGATACTTTTTTTCGTCATACAACAAGTTACATATCGTAAATATCATTCTTCTTGATGCCTTTCTTGGTGTCACCGATGCTTTTCCCGATGTTTCCGTTGGTTAATATGGCAGTAAAAATATTGTTCCAGTCAAAGCGTTTGGAAAATTGCTTAACTTTTGAAGTAGCGAAGTATAACCTGGTAACATTTTGGCTTTACAACACGATTGTTTTCTGCAAGTTACAAAACGTAAATATAATTCTTCTTGGTGCTTTTCCGAATGCCACCGATGCCTTTTCCGATGCCTCCATTGTTTAATACAGTAGTAAAAGATATATGCGCCATCAACACTTTTGAAAAATTGCTTAACATTTTATTTAACGAAATCTACTGTTAATATTTCCGCTTTACAACACTATTGTTTTCTGCAACTACAACTGATATGCCTCTATATGAAGTATTAAATTTGTTTCTCCGCTGACCACTCGTATTTTGGTCTTTCTCCTTCCCCCGCTCGTCGCCCGTGATGTAGTAACTCCCTGATCGAGGACACGAGCAAACATAGCTTAGCGGCCTTACCTCTCGGTGAAAGAGGGAAACTGGGATCAAGGGAACATATAAACATATAAAGATTTAAGTTATACCGTGTATAGGCTACACCACCATTTTGCATAGAATTTATTTGGAAAAAAAGTGCGGCCTATACACGAGCGAATACGGTAGCCAATCAAATCATGCATCTTACAACCCTTAAACTAATCAAAATGTGTTATAAAAATCAAAGTCAAGTTGAAATTTATTGCAAGCAGAACTACTATGTGAAAGAAAAAAATTCAGCTCTGAATCCTCATAAATTTACCAGAAAATGCAGAATTTTTTTATTAAGGATACAATTCCTTGAGGAGAGAACTTCAAGAGGAGAATTTCAATTAAGCTAAAAATGAATGTCATTGTGATTGATTGCTGCTTTTGAAAGTTTAACCTGTGAGTAAAATTTTTATGTCCCATTCTGAATAACAAAGTTAACATTACCAATGTAAAAGTAGTTTTTTCCGCCAAGAATGTCTCAGATAGGTGCTCGATTGTCCAAGAAAAACCCTCGATGCTAAAACATGATATTGATATTTTCATTAATAATTACCTGCTGTCTGAAAAAAGGGTAATACGTTATTAAGTTAAAAGGACACTGAATGATGTAGTTGAGCTGAGAGCTGTTTCGGCAGAACATGAATCATAGACCTCATCATAATTTGAAACAAATGTCTCATTGAATGAGACAGATAATCGTAACTGTAATTCTACTAAATATTGTTGTTATCAAGTCCCATGAAAAGAAAATGTACACGGTTTGTGACAGTTAATTCTAATTCGAGACATGATTTTTACTACCGAAGATATGCATGAAACAAAAAGGTCTCCACATCGTTATCATCCTTCTTTATGAAGGTTCTTCGTTGCTCGTACGCGTGTTATCAACAATATCTCAATATATTGTGCATACAGTAAACTCTCGCGTCGAGGAAACCTTACTGCTATCGTTAACCCGATGATACGGATAGCAGATAATTTCCATTACAAGCTCGAAATTAACATTACAAGACGAAATTAAATTTCGCTGGACGCTGAATATGGACACTATTTTGCAGTCCCAAGGTCGTCCGCATAGATGGAGTAGACAATTGTACTTCCCAAGGAAGATTTTGCACCAGGAACGCCTCTAACGTGTCGTTGAGGGAAATGTTAAGGCAATTTGGCTTTGTTAACTGAGTTCATAACGTAGATTGGCCACCGTAAGGAGTTTGTAAGCTGGCGTTTCGAGCGTTAAGCCCTTGTCATTAGCACTATAGGATGAGTTTTTGCGAAAATGGCTCGTGGCAAAAATAAGTTATTGTCATCTACGGTTTTGTAAAGTCTCTTAATTCAATTTCAATTAGGAAAGAGCTAAGTTACGTCTGATAGTGATACCTGTGCAAACCATATTGCTCTAAAAAGGCGAAGAATTTATTTTCATTGGTGTTTTTGAAGCATTTTGCTGAAAACATGAATATAAATCTCGTGATCGCCGTCAAACCTGTCCTAAACATTCTTACGTGATCTCGGTCGCGGGCAAGAATTGTATATTACGAATTTTCGATAGCAGAAGGCCGAGCTTCGAGATGAAAAAAGGGTGAGAAGCGAGAACAAAAAGTTCTTGACGATGGTTAGTATCACCGTTTTATGTTTAAGGCAAACAGCCGGGCTCCCGTGAGGGTGGTGCAATGCCCGTTGAACAACCAGTCTGATTCAACCCATGGCTGGGAGTGCAATGCCCTAGGGTTGGGTTCACCATAAACCGAGGGTCACCAGACGCCAACTACGTTGGGGAATCGAACCCCACCTCCTAAAAATTAAACACAGCTACTCCAAAAATTAGCATACCCACTCAATGTTCATTACTGTAAAGATCACTTTCATATTCACAGCTTTTTAATTACAATTGCAGTGTGCGACAAGTGTTATTACAAAGTGCAAGTTAACAAATTAAGCAGAGTTTTTCATTATCTACAACTTTATTGTGATCATGGAAATGACGTCCTTTACGTTCCAAACCTACGAGGCGCAGCTTGAAGCCCGTTGGCGTCATTTCTATTATCAATAGGATTGTGGATAATTTTTACGCAGCTAATACGCGAAAGTTTTCGAAAAAATCACTCGCACGTAACATGATCGATTGTTGCTTTGTTATTTGTGTTGTTGTTTTTTTTACTTTGCTGACTTCTAAAATGAAATAGATTCTGTCACTCTGAATTGGTCTTATCGTCCACTTAGTTTTTATTTTGATGCCCTTTCTTGCATCGGCAAGTATTTCCACAACGTCGCTTAGCCTTCTTTCAATCTTACTAATCGGTTTTTGAAATTCGGATATTGGTCACTGTCCGCCTTTCAGAAATTTGCATTTGTTTGCACGAGAAAATTTTTCTTTTGCTGACATGGTGAGGATTGACAACGACTCGATCCATGAACGCGCGAGAATTTCTATAGCTATTGAAAAAAGCCTTCTAACAAAGTGCTAAAATTTTATTACAATTTGCGACAGAAAAAGGATTGAATAGCATATCAAGATGAATCTCATGAACATAAACATACTCACTGATGGTCCAATCCTCAATGTAATAACTTCGCTGCAGCGGCAGAACTTGATAGTTAATCCTCTGAGACGTGTGTCATATAATAGAGGAATGGAATTAGCAGAGAGAAATCCAGATCACTTAGATGGCTATGAGTGGCAAGACTTGACAGTCCCAACACAAAGTTTTTTTTTTTAATTGTCCTCTTTATATTAGTGACATACTACTATTAAGCTAATATAGCTTTAAAACGATAATTATAAAACGGAATTCTACCTGAGTTACACCACTGCTTTTTTTCAAGGAGATGCAAAGGGTGTAGAGGCAAGAAGTCTTTAAGAGAAGGCACTTTTTTCGCCGACTTTCCCAGGATTCCTCTTAAAAAAACTATTAATTGTAATAGACCTGTGGGGTCAGCGCGAGTTGCGCTCTAGAGTATCGTCCATCGTTGGATAGACGAAAAACTCCGTTGGACGTGTGTTTGCCACTCTCTGCTTTATTTGTAAGAGAAATCCCGTAGACAGACCAGTCATCCCATTTGGCGGGCGTGTGTTCGTGGTCAAGTGTGACAAAAGTCAATTCAAGCACAAATCAAAGGTGAGTCAGTGCACTGTCATTTACATTTCAGACTATCGAACGGAGGCTTCTTTTCGAAAACTTAGTTTTGTAGCAACTTCTGGGCAACTTTAAAGGGAAATCAAACAATTTTCGAGCACAATAATGAATAAAATAGGCTTTCAAAAATAATTTTCAAAGACTAAAACTGTGCTCGACCTTGAGGCACATGCCAAATTCTCATTCGACTTATAAATTGGTCAAATAGCGTCAAGTAACTCCCAACAATTGGCACAAACGATGTAGTACTAGCCATTAAATCTGCTAAGACTGGGTTTATATGCCAAGAAGGCGCTTGATGTCGCACATATTACATAAAAATTTAACTTTCTTTTGATGAACATAGGAACAACTCTCAATCTTCGTTTTAAAACATTTACTCGTTATAGTATCAAAGAGGGCGCAGGACCAGCGATGAATTGTGGGTATTTGGCATGATCTCTACGGAAGACAGTCCTTGTCGCAGCTACTTCCAAGTTGTGAGAAGAAGAGACCACCGAACAATGTCCAATATTCTGCAAAGGTTCCTCCTGCCCGGGTCAGAGGTACACACCGACGACTGGGCTGCGTACAGTAACCTTCATCTGTACGTGCCAAACGTAACCATGAACAGAATAGTTGTCCTTCAGAATATCTTCGTTTGGTCCCGTTACTTGAGTGCACAGGCAAGAGGCCGAGTCGGCATGGGCGGGCGCTAAGTACCATGTGAAGAGAGAAAAAGGAACCGCCAAGGTGACGTCCAGGATTTCCTTGACAAGCTATATGTGGCGAGATTGGGGCGGGTTGGAAGCCGTTTTCGAAAATGTGCTGGCAATATTACTCACCTACTATCCCTATAAATAAAAGTAACTCAATGAACATTCCCGTAACGCCTTCTGAAAATTATGTTCGTTTGTTTCACTCTTGCCAAAACGAAGTGTATGGGCTTCAACAAGGCAAAAAAAAAAATAGATAGATAAAAAATATTGCCGCTCTTGTTTATTTTCATCTTTGCAAAAAACATGTTACCCTGTTAAAATTGGCGAGTGCCTTCCGTCAACGGACTAAGAGTTCGCCGTTTCAAAAATAGTCCCCTCATATCACTATACAAATTGTGCAGTCTTCATTACGATAAACATCAGGAGCAGGTTGTATCGTCGAATATGTCGCATTGTTAAATCTTCACTGGAGTGTTTTATTTGTTATTTTGATTCTCAGATCTCCTATGGGCTTGCCTAAGACATGCGCCACAAGAGAAAAAAGCCCTCTCTTTCTCCAGATTTGCAACACACCAAGGGGCGATTTCGCTTCTCACCTTTAACCCTGCGAAGCTAAGCAAAAATCTCTTTACCAACATTTTCTGATTCTCGGTCGCTTTTTCTTTTCTCGCCCATTGCAAGTTTGCCCATACATGACCTGTTGAAATGAAGTGAATCACGCGACTTAGTGAACAGAAATATCCGGGAGGCAACAATTATTGTGAATGTGACACACAAATTAATGAACCAATTTTTAAAGCAAACGGATGGGTTAGGTCAATGATGCCACAAATGAAAAAAGGCTCGCCCTAGCTCATCCGTTCATTTCTTTTCTGAAAATCGGATTTCACAACTTATTTAAACAGTAACCCCCTTCCCGTTACTCTACCCACACACAACTGAAGTACTGTCGCCGGTTTCTATGTAATTTTGACTTCAGTATCGACAAAATTACGAACAACGATGCGTCTCACACGAAATGAAAGTCCTTTTCGTCGATCTGTAATGGTGGCCTTAATAATCACTACTTTTAAACACTGTAGGGGGTCGAAAGAGAGGAATCATTTATTTCTACCAAAACTGATGGCTTAATCTAATATGCTCCAAACAAAAATCTCACACTCCCTTAATTAATAGTTTACATCATCCATTTATTTCTTGTCTGACAATTTATTTTCACAAGTT
Organism: Pocillopora damicornis; assembly: GCF_964200805.1. NCBI lineage: Eukaryota > Metazoa > Cnidaria > Anthozoa > Scleractinia > Pocilloporidae > Pocillopora > Pocillopora damicornis. The sequence goes on along the minus strand of NC_142672.1, from coordinate 25,657,438 downwards.
ATTTAAACAATACCCCCCTTCCCGTTACAGCACCCACACTCAACTGAAATACTGTTGGTGGTTGTCTTCAGGTTACGAAAATTACAAACAAGGAAGCGCAACATTTGTTACACTAGAAATGTAGCAACTATTATCTTGATGAAATCGACAATGACTGAATTAATTAGAAATAATTAGGATGTAATCTAACCATTCTGAGAAAAAGAAATGTAGTGCCAATTTGTTGACATTTAAACAATTCCGTTTAACATGAACGAGCTTTTTTTTTTTTTTGAATAGTTTCTGGATTGTTTCAAGCTCTTCCCAAGCGGTCCAGGAGTGCTAATCACCCTCTTGTTATTTCCCTATTGGTTGTTGCAGGGAGGTATTTCCTGTGGGTGTTGATACTCCGGCTAGTAGGCTGTTTATTCCATCACAATCCTGACAGATGCTAAATAGCCTACAAGTAAAGAAAAAGCCAAAAAAAAAAGAAAGAAAAAATGAACCACTCTCTCTCGAAAAGAGTTTTCGATCACATAAAATTTGGCGATTCGATTTCGGCTGGATACCTTTGTAATGTCTGGTAAGTTACTACCACTGGCTAAATTATTTATTAAATTAAAGGCGTAATTGTAACTCACGCCGTATTCAGATTATAGCTTGCCAGCCTGGAGCTATTCTCTGACTTTTTCTTCGTCTTCTCTTTTACAGCAAAAATCTTATTCTAGACGCCAAACTGGCCACACTATGTGGCATTCCTTTTGTGCCTTTTGTGTAAATATACTTAGAAGCAGAAACCAAGGGCAATCCGGCAGATGTAAGATTTGTTGTCAGCCTGTAACGACCTTCTGCCCAAACCGTCTGGCAAATGCAGTGCTTGGGATGGTTCATGGCCACTGTAAGTGGTGCGTATCAAAAATAACGCTGAATCAGGCAAAAGATCACTTAGAACGGTGTTCAGAACTGGAGGTTAGTTGCCAACAATGCCAGGAAAGCATCAAAGAGAAAGAAATGGGCGCGCATAGAAGCAAGCTTTTAATGATGGACGTTGCTTGTGAATGTGGGCTCGGATTCAAGAGAAAATATAAACAAAACCACCAAGATTTATTTTGCAGTTTCATGGAAGTGCTTTGCCCGTTTAAATGTGGAGAAAATATAATCAGGTATGTTCAAATAAAGCCTTTGGAATATACGTGAATATTTGCAAAACTTGTAACAGGATGCCAACATAGTTTTGTTCATCTTTCCCTTTTTCTGGCATGAGAAGGACAGATACTAACAAAGGGTATCTTTTGACTACTATAGTTCCTTTATTTACCTCAGGAAAAAAACAAGTAGATACAGTATTTTAGCCGATTTCGTCATGTAATATTCTCATTGTTTTGTCTGATTTCATATATTCGCCTTTGCCATGACAGTGTATACTTCTAATTATGATAATCGAAAGAGCAACTCATCCTTTCAAAAAACCATCTGAGACGTGTTCACAATTCAACTAATGATGACACTATGTCTGATACTTCCGAGTAACCTCGTTGCTTAGTAGTAATGCAACAGATTATAATTCAGCTATCAACAAGCATGGTGTAGTTATAAACTGTACCAATAAGAATCAAAACACATGAAGCTTGACCGGGTTTCCTTTTCTTCTGAAAGGTGTTTGATACCATCTCATTCAATTGAGTGTGGAGAAGGAGTGTCCATCTGCCCCGTAAAGGGTTGCGGAAAGACAAAAAGGAGAAGGAAGAAAGAGCACCCCATGGAGCGCAAAGAGATGAAATATTTGACTCTAATGACAGAAGAGCCAGAAACTCTTCTGTACGTCCTCGCAAAGGTAGGTGGATGACAAAATATGCAATTTGGGGCAGGGTTTCGGTTACAACCGTTTTTCGTTTTAATGAGGTGGAAATTTTTACGTTTGCTTCAACTAATAGCTCTGTTTCTTGTCAGCACGAAGCAATAGGATAGCAGCTTAGGAAATAAGCTTTAAAACCGGTATCTCGCTATAAATTCTACAGCGATTGAAATGTTTCGACGAACATACCTCACTTACGAGAAACGAGAATCTAGTCAACTAATTTTCCTGACTTGCATATATAAGACATTATTGTCGTGATAATGATTTCGACGTCTTAAATCAATCAACGAGAGCACGGATATTTTAGGCAACAAGGCTTTTCGGAAAGATGTTTCGTATCAGTGATTTGTAGAGTTATCGATTAGGATCTCATAGATTATGATATTGTGACACTACATGTATGTGTGCTTGGTAAACTAGTTTTTTTAAAATTTTAATTCAAGGAATTATCAGGTTTTTAACATTGTTCTTATTTCACAGATTTTATATTTAAGGCCAAAAGAAATTTCAGGTCAAGAATCATCATGAGACGGATTGGCTGTGTTTTTGCCACCTTTGCATTCATCATTTTATGTTGGTGAAACTTTTTCTTCCTAAATTCCTCCAGGCTAATAGCAATTGGATTCCAGTCTCTTCACAAATTATTCATTTACGAAGATGTTTTTTAGAACCACTCAGGTGTTCTTGCGTTTGAGGGAGACTGGACACGAGATCTGAAGGGCTCTTTCATTTCCAACGATGGAAGAGGGTTCTGAGACGTCTGTGCGTGGGGAGGCCATGTGCATCGCGTGGAGTTTTGCAATGCCCCACTGAAGTGTACCCCGGTAAAGTGGGCTGACTGCTGATATTCATTAGATATCATCAGACTGGGACAGTTTATCTGGGGTCTCATTTGAGGCATGTTACATGTTAAGGTCCTTTTCGATTTTCGAACTTTTCGTTTGAAAAACTGACAAATCTATTAGGCTGTTTCAAATAACGATTTTCCATGGCCACGTCCGACTTCGACAGCTGAGTCCGAACTTACGTGGTTGAACTTATTCTTTAGCGAAAAAAGGGAATTTCTGGGACCCAGGCGGTCATTTAATATTTGTGTAAATGACAAGTCCACTTTTGAACTGTGTTTAAGGCTTAAACATGGCTCATTTTAGCAAGAAAAGTATTCTGTGTCAGTGCTTTGAAAACAGTAACTCTCCCATCTTCTATAGCTGTGGATCAATGTCAAGCCTGGCGCACGCCTTGTGGCCTGAAATCAATCGACCGTCGCAATGGCAGAGAACCACGGAGTCTTAAAGAGATTCGTTACTACGATCATTGCTGTGGCGATCAATATTACGACCCAAGAAAACAGCTATGTTGCTTTGGTTATCTCGTTCTACCAAAGAAACTCGGGGACGCTTGTTGTGGATCCCGAAAGTACAATGTCCACACAGAACTGTGCTGTGGATTCGCCGCAAAGAAAAAGATTGGTTCTCAAAATGCCTGCTGCGGAGCATTTCCGTACGATAGCGGCAGATACACCTGTTGTGGTGGAACTGTTACTCCTCGAGCTTCTAGTCATTAGCATCTGAGCAATTGCTGTGGGTATGTATTCAAACAACAAGCCATTTTTTTTTTTTGACAGAGATTGTTTTCTTGGTAGCCTTTATATGGAATGTCACGCAAAGATCCCTAAGCGTGCGCCCCAAGGAAAGATTGTTGATAAATCCAAAGAGTAGCTGGTCGGAAGGCTCAGACCCGAGACCACCTTTAACAACTATTCTTATCATCATTATTATCATTGATATTATCATCATCATTAACCACATTCTTTGTCTCACAGCAAGAGAAGTTACAACCCTTACACTCATGTCTGTTGTAATGGAGAAGCTCGCGTAAATAGCTCCGTGTGTCTTTTCTCTCTTACTACATACACAAATTGCATCATGGGGATCCCTTTAAACCCAAACTTGCAAGGGTCTTGAACTTAGCACTAAATAATTAGAGACGAAGCTCTCTCCACATACACTTTCCCTCGCCTAGTAGGGCACCTTAAGTAAGGTGTGTCTTCCCTCATTTCCGCGTCGAAATTGGAAACGAGAAAATTTAAAACTGTACTCTAATTTGTTTATTTCTATTATAAAGACTAAATCTAAATCTTTTTGTTGTGTAGGTTTTTTGTTCCAACAAAGTAGGCAACGGCAAAGCGTGCTGTGGGAACGTTGGAAACAACCCTCAAACGCATTCTTGTTGTGGCTCGATGGTCATAAAAGGTTCGAGCCTGTCAACCGTTCATGGACCACAAAGGAAATGCTGTGGACGAACATTTTACGATCCAAGATTTGAAGACTGCTGCCATGGCAGATACTCGAGACGCAGAGGATGTTGTTATAACAACAACAAGTGGAGAGATTCCAGACAGAAATTCCGCCAACTGTATGGGGATCATTATTAGAAAACGTCGTTTTCCTTCGGAAATAGTCATCTCATTCCTGATGGGCTCTGCTTCAAGATTAAAAAGCAAAAACATTAAAGCACTTTTCGATTAACTGTAATAAAAATGAGACAAGGTTCTCAAACGGCTAATAAAAAATAATGTGAGGAAATAGTGAGATCTAAAACCAAATCGTGGAAGTTTCTCGAAGCGTGGGATAACGTGGCTGACTAACACGCGGTTTGTGTTAGCTTCTTTCTAACTGGATGACACGGAGACACAAGTTTTCTGGGCCAATCACGGAGCGAAGTCGAGATAAATCCCGGATTGCTGTTGACACGTAATTGAAATTTGCTCTAAAAGGTTTAGAAACAAAGTTAGATTTTTGCTGCAATCTTTATTACTTGTGACACAAAATAATGAACTGTGTTGGTATTGAAATCACAAGTTTTGAGTTTGATAATCTTTATTTGCAGTGGTTTGATCGCCTAAGTTTCGATTACAATACGATTAAACGGTTGAATGTAAGCAATCCTGGTCAGATATTTTTTCCGGAAACGAGTGAAGGAGTGAACACTAAAATAGTCCGACCTTTCGATCTTCTCGATTTTAATTTCACGGGGTAACATTTTGATAAAAGTGGAAAACAATAGAAAGACATATCTGGGGAGTCTGTCTAAAGGAAGGCCCAGTCCCTTAGCAGGGATGACCTTATTCAGAGGTCAAATGTAAAGAACATGAGGAAAGAAAATAGCAGGAATTTTAATTCGATTGAGTGTTGGGTGAAGTAATCACAACAGCCAATCAGGAGGAAGGAAAATACCTTAAAGAGCCAATAAGAATTCAAAGTTTTACGGACTATACTGCCTAAAAGTGTGAAAGTCGCGAGCAACTGATTCGCGATTGGCTTTAGTTTTGCATCTGACCGTTTGGAAGAGTTGTGAAAGTTTTCTGAATCAATCAAAGAGTAAACAAAAGCAAAGCAATCAGGATTACTTCTGATATTCAATTAAGAATTACTCTAAACAGTCCCGTGGACTACAGATAAAGAAGTTTGACTACATTATATAAAGTGTCAGGTTAAAGAAAGGAAAAAAAATATTAACAAGGGGATATGTGGGCTCTTCATGATCTGCTGAATACTCTTCACTTAAGAAAGAGCATAATTTGTAATTGTTTCATGGTCTTGTTAGTTACGTCACAAAATGCCTATTATAATGATTGAAGTTTGCAGGCGCGCGCATAATTCTATTATAGTAGAAATGAAATTTTTTCGTCGTCTTATTTTTTTGCTTTAGATGCAACCCTAGGAATAGTAATGGCGGGGCGTCTGATAGACTATGTCATTAGAGGAGATTCACAAAAAATTAAGGTTTGTAAAGATAATGGAATCAACGTGGACGTATGAGATAAATTTGAGAACTCATCTTTGTTTTACGCCGTAAGTGGAGATAAACAAAACTGCGTGAAACATCTCCTTAGATTGTGTAGCAGACCCAAATAGGTGAGACGTTAAATTATATGCTGAATACTCTTTTACGCAACGCAATAAGAAGGTGATTAGTGCTAGTTACACCTTTACAATTGCACTCATTCAGCGAGTTGATATCTTAGTTTGACATCAATAGACATAACATAATTTATATGCATAACGTATCCGTGAGTGGTATTTTAGTTTCACCCAGTTAAACTAGATAATACAATCATATTAATCATTCTCACTTGCACAAGGTTACACTCGGTCAATGAAGCATATTCAAAGAAGAGCGTTGAATGCGTAGAGCTATTCTATATTCCTTAACAAGGAGGATCACCATAACAGAATTCTTGTGTTCACAAAGAACGCCCAGGTCTGTCCGCCCAAAGAGATCAGAACAGGAGAGTTCATACAGATGTTGAAGAACAAGAAAATCACCAACAACAGACACGATGTGTTAGAATCAAACGTCGCCAAAGAGAAAAAGGTACATGTATCCTATTGTTTTAATTAATAATTGTCCCAATAATGGTTTCATTTTGAGGTTTTATGCTTTAAAGAGATAGTTGGAAGTTTCCATTCAAAATTGATCTTCAGTTTTAACTCATGTTTCCTGATTATTTTTTGCTCCAAACCAGTTGTGCTCACCGAATAAATTTTTGTTCTAATTTTTACGTTATTTAGGAATAAGAACATGAAAAAGATAAACGAGGAAGTGTAAAGTGAATAAAAGAATAATTGAATATTCTAGTACTGATTTGTTGAGTTCTTCTGCGCTGACTGAGAACATTGTGAACTGCAGATGGAGTAAATAGAAGATGAATCATAAAACAAAACCAGCAGGAATTTAGGAAAGGAGGAGAGACAGACAACTTGGCTATTGATCAAGCTGTGCAGCCAAGGGGCTGACCTTTACACTGCCGAGAAACAACTTCATTTTACTGATAGAACAGAGATAGCAACGCCTTTTACGATCTGGACTAACATTTTTTTCACCTTTTTTTCACTAAATCCAGCTTAAAAAGAAGCTATTGGCCGATGTACTTCCTGAAATCACCGCTGACCAGTTAAAAGTCCCCCATCTTGCGCTATTGGAAGACAGGCCTCACATGACCCTACAGAGTGCACTGTGGAATCATTCCCTCGTGACTGTAAAACGTGTTAAGGGACAGGAGGGTAGTAGAACGCTTGTGAAGAGAGAGGTGGATATATTGTGGTAGGATGTCTTTTTGTTAGTCGTAAGGCAGTAGAGAAATTGTGCTCATCCCCCCTGTACAATTGCCAACCACCAAAGTAATTAATATTTCCATTGCATAGATATCGTTTGACATCGTTAGTGGAATTTCCTAAAAAAAATGAAAAAAAAAAAATGCAAAGGTAGTGTAAGAACAAAAATTCCTCTTCTTTGGTTTTCACCCTTATTTCTCCAAGTTGCTGCACACTTTGTTACTTCGAGTGAATGCCTGTGAAATCGCATTCAATCAACAATGAACAATGATTGCTATTGTGCACCAGTGACTGCGAATAATGGAGGTCATGTGACTTAGAAGGCGGGAAAACTATCAAACAGGGATCCAAGATAACAGGTAACATCAGCTCACGGTTTTTTTCTTCTTGATTTCATTTCTACAGCCGTTTACAACATCCACACCTAGCAAAACTTCTGGCGGTATGTTTAGATCCTGATCCAGATCATCTCTGTCTTGTAATGGAGCATTTTCAGTTTGCTTCTCTCAACCACCTGCTACACAAGACCCAAGAAAAGATGAGCCTATCTATGAGAATTCATCTTCTATTAGATATAGCCAAAGCAATGCTTTATATTCACAGCCTCTCCATAATTCACGGATTTCTTAACTCATTTTCAGTTTTCATTGACGAGAAGTTTAGGGCAAAGATCGGTAACCTAGAGTTTTCTCAGAAAGTTGGAGACTTGAATCATGAGATTGCATGTCGCAAGATACAAAAGAACTGGATGGCACCCGAGCAAATCTTACATGAGCCACCAGATACATTTTCCGATGTTTACAGGTTGGTTCAATTTGCGTTCAGTTTCCTTTTTGAGCTCTGATAGGCAACCTAAGGGTGCATTGTCATCGATTATTTTCGTCTTCTCCAGGGTCCAATTGTTCAAAGGTTGGATAACGCTATCCTACGGGTAACTCACCCGTAGGATAGCGTAGGGATAGGGTAACTTACCCGTAGGATAGCGTTAGCAAGCCAAAATACCGATAGGAGAATTTTCTGAAATGAACAGAATAGCGAAATAGCGATAGCAAACCGAAATCCAGCGGATAAGTGTCAAGGAAACGCACTGCGCCATCCACCGGATTTAAGATTTATCCAGCGGATAGCGTTATTCACCCTTCAAACAACCGACGCCAGGTGATTATTCTTGGTTTATTGAAATAATTACAAATTGCACGCCATAAAACACATTTCGATTGAGTTAAACCAAAACCACAGTATCGCAAGAGTAAATCAGGACGTAAGAAGATATCACTGTTGCATACAGAATAGACTTATCGAGCTGATTAATTCTGTTTGCTGTTTTCATCCAGTTTTGGCGCTCTAATGTGGGAGTCCTTGGCTAGAAAGGTTCCGTGGTCATGGCTGACGGGAATCACATTAAAACAAGCTCTCTGTCGGGATCGCATGATCCTTCCTATGCTGGAAATCTGGCCAAGCTTCATTCAGTCTATCATGAAAAAATGTTTCAGTGACCCCGCAGGTCGGCCAAGTTTCCTTAATTTACACAAGTACCTCCTGACAACTGAAAGCTGTGTAGAAGGACTGACTTCAGAAATCATGGACGGAGCCTTTCTTGATTGGTACGAATTTCATGTTGGTGGCAAACAGGACGAGACTCATAAAGTAAGGACCAGGACTATTTCAGAGATTAACCCCAGTTTGAACACTAGTGGAAAGCCAGAAATTTACGCGATGCGAAGACGTTCCTCGTCTCAAGCGAATGGAAGGCGCAGAAGTACGCATCTAACAAGCGGCTTGAAAGATGCTTTAAGAATATTTTCAAATAAAGCGCAAACTCGAAGGGAAAGAGAGATTGAACAATATGGCTACCAAACTGAAAAAAAATTACAGTTGGTTCGAGACGTTCATCGACGGGCTCGAAACTACTCACGTTCCAAATGGGCAAAGGAGGTTGCCTTAACCAGAGCAATAGAGAGAGATTTAGGGAGAGTCCAAAGGGGAAAATGGAAAAATGATGGCACTGCCACGAAAGTCTCAACATCGATGATACATGGAGGGAATAGTAGTGTTTTGGATGAGGATGATTTTGACAGACTACTTATGACATCCTCTAAGTACTCGAAGAAGGACTGGTCTAAAGTACGACATGGAATGCAAAAGTTAAAGAACTCAATGAGAGGATTTAAGGAAAAAATCAAGGAAGAGCTCAGCGTCTCGGGTGAGAGAGATCTGGCTAATTATGACAGCTTTCCCGAAAAAGGTGTGGTAAAGACACTCTTTGAGAACGCAGGAACAGCTAAGGAAAGCGCTACACTGTTTTCATCGTTTGAAAATGAGACAACCAACAAAACAGTGTCTTTAAAGAGAAACATTCAGGAAGTGCATCATTCGAAAGATTCCGTTCACAGTCCATCTCAGTCACTTAATAAACCATTGAAAGGGAGAAGGGAGTATGTGAGGCAAGAAAAGGGTGTGCTACTTTCTGCAGCAACTACAACTTCTGCTGATGAAAGGGATACTCCCAACACCCGTGAAGGAACGGAGATCGGTGGCAACCTCAAGGGTAATACCTTACGTAATAGCGTAAATGCTGGGACATGTGGGTCTCAAAGAAAATCGGCGACACCAGAGCTCATCGAGAAATGCCGACTAAGGACGCATTCAGCGGCAAAGGCGCAAGCAAGTCCATTTGTTGAGGTAGAACATACTAGAGAGACCAGTAAAATGAAAGAGTTCAATAGCAACCTTGTAGGTGACTCTTTGCAAAGTAATGTAAATGCTGGGTCTCGAAGAAGCTTGGTGATTGCCGAACTCACCACCAAACGACAACCAAGGACTCGCTCAGCGGCAAAAGCGGAAGCAAGTTCATCCGCTGATGTAACAGATACCCGTGACACCAGCAAAATAACAGTGTCCGGTAGCAATTTCAAGGGCAACATTCTGCCCTGTAGCGTAAACGCTGAGGCGTGCGGGTCTCGAAGAAACTCGGTGACCTCTGAGCTCACCGAGAAACGCCAGCTGAGGACTCATTCAGTGACCAAGGCAGAAGCAAATCCATCTGTTGATGTAGGAGATACCCTAGACACCAGTGAAATAACAGTGTTCCGTAGAAACCTCAAGGGTGACACCTTGCATAACAGCGTAAATGCTGAGGCATGTGGGTCTCGAGGAAACTCAGTAACACAAGATTTCCTTACAGTCTCTTCCCTTGAAAGCAATGCTGTGCGTTCTCTAAGAAAGTTACAAAAGGTTCGATCCAACTCTCTAGGACAAGAACCTTCCGAAGGTCTCACAATGAAGTGCAATACACTGATGACGAAAGGTGTTGGTGGGAAGATTCTGCTGCGGGAAAACCGAAGATAGTAAATTGCAATCAATATGCAATTAGTCCAAGTGCATTAAACAAACATCGCCGAAAATCATTTACTTCTGAACTTAATGAAAAATTACGACTCAGGAGGAAAAGGATGGAGAACAAAAAAACCTTACAAATGCAGCTAAAAATGTCTTCAAAATCACCGAGTCATTATCTGGTGAAGCCAGTTTTTATATCTCTGGAAAGTTGAACGACACTACGACCGAAATACCTTCGGTTTTTTTTTTTACATTTCAACGACAAGCATAGTTTGAAAGAATATCCAAAGCAAGAAAACAAGGTATATCTGCTTTGCAAACTGCAGCAAAGAAAGTTCACATACCAGCAGAAGAGAGCGTGGAAAAAGTTTGTAGAGCGGGATGCTAGGTAATTTGCCCCACATATCTTGCTTTTTTTTTTCTCGGTTTCAGTTTTGTGTTTTAGACACAGACCAGATTTTACTGAAGATAAGAGTCGACGTGTTTTAAATAAAAGTGAATGAATATTAAATAGTCCAGAAAAGGTTTGTTTAAACCTCCATCCATGTGTAACATCATCTACGACTTAGCATTGCACCCCAGAAGGAAAACAATACTACATCATTTAGGGCTCCTTTTGCCAAGAGAAGCAGTCTCAAGAGCAAAATACGTCACAGTTTGCAATAAATCTTAAAGATTGTAATGAGCTCCACGTTTCTTCATCTCAAAACATCGTTGTTCGATTTCGACGCGTTTTAATGTTATCCTAGCGATTTCAATGAACGGCCAAACTTTTTAAATTGAAGTCAAACCAATATCATTTTAATACAAAGTCTCGGTTTTATGAACATTTAGAGGACTAAACCTAACGTATTTGGGCATAATTAAACGGACGCGGAATAGCTCCAACCAAACGTACCCTAATTTGAGATCAAACATTGCGGCAAATCGTTCGGAGATGAACCTTTCGCAAGGCTCTTTTCTTAGGGATGATTTCGGAGGGTCTGACAGTTGAGTTTGAAAAAGGAGAGGCATGAAAATTTTAACAAGGAATTCTCTACAAGCATTGGATAGTTCTTATAAAAAAAAAAAAAAGAACATTTGTAAATTTTCAAAACATGTTTCGTTATTTCTTAGATCATCGTCAGTTGCATATGGTCCTAATTCAATTCGAATTTACAACTTGCGAATACGTTACCAACTTTGGAAACCCAATATAAAGATTTAGCCAAGCCTAAAAGCCTAAAAGATGTCAAATTCAAATTCAGATCTACATAAATGCCTGAATGACTACTATTGCCATTTGAATGAGGACATTCGTCATTTTATAGTAAACTAGCATTTCCATTTTCTTTTCTTTTTTTGAATTGCTCTCAATTTTTCTCCTTTTGTATCTTTATCAATGCTATATCCTTTGTATTTATATTTCACATAATATTACTCTTAGTGCACATTCATATACATATATAAAGGGTATTTTTAGTAGATACATAGGATATATTTGATGTAGGAGGACCACAAGTTTACCATTATTGTAACTGTTTCGTGCTACCCTCGATAAATAAAGTTAGATTGGATTGGGTTGGGATCGCCTCCGGCGTCCAAAAACACGATTTTGGAGAGAGATTATCGATTTTTCGCCATTGTTTCATCAGAAATGGATTTGGGTTATGCTGTTACAAGGGAAGCGTAAGTTTTTGTATAAACAACCTTGAAATGTGCAGTAAATCTACCGATTAACCTGTCTCCATGCGCAAGGTTTATTATGAATTTGACATCGCGTAATGGTCTCGAAATTAAGGAAAACCAACTATTATAAATCGCTAAGAAATAACTCAACTAAGCCTTTTCACTTTTTTGGACGTGTGTTATTACTGGTAACTCATTCATCGCCTGTCATTGCCTGTGGGGGGCCACAATGCCTTAGCCGATTGCCCTAGCCGCTGGGATATGGACCAGTCATTCCCAGCAGGTTTCATGAACTCGCCACATATCGCAAACTTTCCTTTCGCAAGTTCGATTGTTGAGAACTTAGCCCCGTTCACTAGGGTGTACTAGGCTACACTTAAGAAATAATCAGTAGAGTCGTTTGTCCAACTATGTAATCACCTGGCTCACCTTTGCAGTATTCACTCACTACAACAAATGTGCCAGTATGGCGTTCCAACACTGCCGAAATTAAATTAATCAATTTTTATTCAAACACACTTGTACGTTGCAATATCAACAGTAAACTTTCAATTTGTGATTCTGGCCTGTTCAGCATAGTCCTGATGCAAACTGTCATGATTAACGAAAAGCCAATTAGAAAGGATGGTGATAGTAGGTGTCGGTTGAGCCCGTAGGATCATATCAATATGCACTTGAGCATTAAAATCCTGGGGAGTGAGGCTTTTAAATACATGTAGTTCCCACAGACATCGATTCTCAAACTTCCACAATTCTTCGATAAAGAAACACACTTTCCAAAACCAACGCGTGGGACCGATCTCCGGCCGGCATTCCTTTAAAGCAAAGCCTTTACTGCCTCTCACCGACAGATTTCCCTCAAATTGCTACGGTTTGTGGCGTAAACACAACAGTCGACTGGAAAAAGAAAAACAATTGGCCAATCGAAATTTATCGTCTAGGTCAAATTGATGAGTTGGGGAGAGGCGGGGGGTTGGTATAGACATCACAATTAAACACCAGTGGGTCTAGTGAGATTCATACAATACAACACAGTACTGAAACATGGTCACCTACCGAGTAAACCCAATTATCGATCCCGGCTTATCGCTCTCGGATAAGATTTTTTCTTTTCTTCTTCTTTTGAGACCATGCAATAAGTTCCCTTTCTCGTCGTGAGTAAATCTTCGCGCTGTTGCCGAACAGTCCAGTTCGCACATTTGTGACCAAAGAAGAAATCTATCGCACTTATGGGTTCGCCTCTTTAAAAGTCAAGCAAAAAAAAAAGAAACCCATAGGAAAAAAAAATCAAAGATTGGATCGTTCAGTGCGGCCATTTTGTTGCTCCGTATTTTTACTATCTTCTTCATTGTATCACTGTGGCACATTTTGCGTGTTTTCGTGACCTAATTTAGTAAACCCACAGTTACATCATAGCAATTTAGCAACATCAACTACTACTACTACACAGTAAGCAACTAATAATTTGAGCAAGTTAAAAAGGGTTTAATGTGTATCACGTTTCGTATACTAATATAACATATATATATCATGTAAGGTACCATATATTAGTGAAATAAAAACCTGACACTTTTGCTTTCGAATACTACGAGGAAGAGTCTTATTTACATGAGTCTGTCATTGAAATCCTGCACAAAGGATAAATTCTAAACAGATAACAAGGAATTTTTCAAATGAGGCAGTGGGAATTTGGTGAAGATTTTTGTATATTCAAAGCTGATAATATTTCTTGGCTACTCGAACATATCATCAATATCGTGATAAAAAGCCAGATAACACTGAGTGAAAAATATTGATTAAATCTAACTAAAATTTAAATTCGTGAGGGGCGAAACTTTTCCATCTGTAACATGCTGTCACTCCAAAGTTATTTCAAGTTTATATCTGGCAATAATGTTAAGCATTGTAATTAACTCTTTGATTCAAATTAATGATCGGTACGCAAGTTGACAATTCTCATTAAGTTAAACTATGACCTTTGATGTTATCCCAATCAAAGCTAAACTATGACCTTTGATGTCATCCCAATCAAAGTTAAAAGTACCAAGTAGTATTGGGAGGAGAAAAAAAAATTAACATCAACAAATACAGTAACAAGAACATAAATAAAATATCTCCCTAAGAGAAAGTATTTTATAGAGCGCTGAACTAAAAGGATACAAGTCGAGATCCAATTGCTGCTTCAATACACCTGACAAGATTAGTTCAGCATTGTGTATGTCTGACGAAGAAAAAACCAAAAGGAAAATGAGAAATTTTAAATTTACACCGTAGGAGGTGCGACGGTTCGTGCTGGAGTGGCGTGTAGTTGAACAAGAACTTTGGTTGCCTTTTGTTTAACCCTTTTCGCCCATACATCAGTATGCATATTCTTAAGACTCTTCTTCTTACATTTCTTAAGGTGCTGACAAGGAGAATTTGTGTCACAATCAAGAACTACTTTAGTTGGTGATCAGTCTTTTATTCTCGTGACTTTAATGTATGACTTAGGGGTGACATTGTAAGGAGAAATTAGAAACTTGTCAGTCTTGGGGTCAGAGGGTTAATACGAACTTTCGATTAAATTACTCCTAAACATTTAAGGTTTATTCTAAGACCTGTATTATTTTAACTTTTATCGTTATGAATTCTGCTTACAAAACTCAGAAGACACAACTCGACCCAAAACAAATGCAAAACTACCCATGAGCTGAATGAATGCTTCGGCAGCTTAGCAATTTTCCCACCCAACTCGGCCGAGAGTTTAGCCCTTGGGAGGGCTTGGATCAGGGCGTGAAATTGCGCCTAATACAGGCGCCAATGCGACTAAATTTTTCACTTTGGCAACCAAATCCTGAAAATTAGTCGCCAAATTAGCGACTAGAATGTTTTATCATAACCTTACTTAGAGATATAGTGAACTAAAAAGATTTGCAAAAGATAAATCCGCGACAAACTTCCTCAAGTTTGTTTCCAAAAAGTAGCATATGTATTTCAATCAATGACTAGACGCCATCTTGGATTTAGGATGTAGGTGAGCTTGAAGGCTGTATATCTTCCATCCTAGTGTCCACTCTGTAGCAGGTTAAAGATCTTTTTCCTAACTTAATTCTGGAGGGCCTATCTAGAGCCCTGACAGCGTAAAAAAGGTTTTGTTTGTCTTTGAAAATGGCGACCCACTTTTTTTTAATTGGCTACCACTTTGAAGAATTTAGGAGCCAAGAGGCTATCAGAAAAAAAAAAAATTAGTTTACGCCCCGGTTTGGATACAAAGTTAAAATGTGCCAAAGTTAGGGCATGAATTGTGATGACCTACATGTGTAGCGGCAAACGGTTTGAATAAATATACTTCCAAATTAAAATTAAGTTTGGGTAGTGAAAATTTCAGCGTCTGAATCAGGCCTCACGTACATTTGGACATGTAGCTGCATGTTCACTGAAGTAATTCACAGAAAGTTCTTACCAAATCCTTTCTTGAGAAATTCTGAACTCAGCAGGCCATCTTTGTCGCAACTAATAACCAGTAACACGGGTGATCCCTGAGCACAAATAAAAGAAGATTCATCAATCAATTTGAACGATTTTAAGATACAATGTTTGTACACTCTGTTAAACAAAAAGAATAGTTATGTTCGCCCTCTTAACTATTAAACAGGATTCGCGACATAAAATTTCAAAGCCACAAATTGATGTCTTATAGGTAAACTGTTTTCTACGGAAAGATTTGAGTAATGGCTGAATTCAAATTCTTTTTTCTTATGGCGATTTTCAAAACATACCTGATCAATAGCCTTGCGTTTAAGCTCTGCTAGGTGCTGTTGAGATGGGACACTCGTCAACACCTATAAGACAAAAGAGAGCTCTTAATCCACAAGAGTAGAAAATGTGATTTAAGTTGAACCGAAACAACTTTTTTATATATTTTCTGCTTTTCGTACAAATTTTTATCATGACTAATTGTTGTTATTCCCAAATATTTCATGATGTTTCCATTCACTTGCAGTCGCACAACACTTTAACCAAACCATCATAGCGTGTGATCTAAACCGGAATATAAAATTCCGTCCAAATTGTTTCCCTATTTTTCATTTCGGGCAGACTGATTATTACTGTTGAACTGAACCCAGTTGAATAAAGGGCGGATTACACTATTCAACGGATAACTCGCTATCCAGCGGATAAGTAACAGCAAAACGTATATCACCGGGTTAAGCTGGGTTAAGATATTCCAAGGTTAGTGTGAAATCTGATTTCAGATCTCATAGCTTTAAAACAAGATTCAGTCGAATTCTTTTTGTCTAGAATACGACTATTAGATGCTCAACAAAGAACACAAGAAATTATCTTAAAAATGCTTCTGAATAAAGGAATGAAGAAACTCAAATTACAATTTAATCTTAGGTTAGCGCTAATCAGCCTTCGAACAACCGGGCCCGCAGATAGAGATTTATCCAGTGGATAACGTTTTCTGATCTTCGAATAACCAGGGCCACTGTTTAAGAACTAAAAGTAACTAAAAATCCTCATAGCTGGTAAAACAAACAAAAAAAAAATCACTAGCTTTACCTTTTCCGTACACAACATAAATAAAACTGAGAATAAATGTACATATATTTCCCGACGCGACCAGATGAAGAACCCAAATTCGTTAACCCCTTACAATTTTAATACATTAATCAGGCAAAATGCAACAAGTAATCAAAATGTACAAAATATCAACTTCAGAGTGTTATCTTTACATACAGGTAACACCAAATTCTCAGAACTAATTTATAAAGAGATGAATAGAAACCAGAAAGCAGAGTTAATGATTAGAACTTGGAAGTTGCTGAGTTTTCCCACCTGTCCACCTGCACACTGGATAATCTCCTTCATGGACGATGGGCTTGGCTCGACACTTTGCGTCACATACACCATGATATCCTGTAGAAATTGAAAAAGGATATTAATTTTTCTATCTACACATTATACCTGAGATATTTCCGGTCTCATCAATTTTCAATCGTGTCAAAATTGGAATTGGATTGGTTTTTTTCCTACGCTCTGTGATTGGTCTCGAGGACTCGCGCCATACTCCAAAGAAAACAAAACCGCAGAAGACTTGGACATTCGCGCTTAGGTGTTCTCTTGGTTGGTTACATGAATTTACGTTAAGTTATCATTGGCTCCTAGAGATTTCAACAATTGAGCCAATTGGTCGTTGTGATTTGTACAATAAGTCTCATAAAACTCAATCAAAAAGCACTTTGAAGCAATAAGCTAGAAACGCCATAGGAATGATGGATTCAGAGGCGTTATTGAAAAGCATGAAAGCCAATTGCAAACCTTTAAAAGTGGCCGCGTTCTTGCTCTCTGAAGTGATGTTTTCAAATCCATGTCATACATGTCCTCGGAGAAGTTGTCTTTCACTGTGAATTCACTTGGGTCTACAAAGTGAAAAATAAAGCAACATAAAAATATCAAACTACTTTAACAACGAACTGCCCATAACGCACCATTTTTACTCCCGAAAATCTTTGCTAAGGCATTGTTCTCAATTTCTCTTGCGATCAGTAATCCTGTTTTTGCTAGTGAATTATTCTCTGAGCCAGAACATCAGTAGTCTGATTTTTCTGTAATGGTCCTACAAGCGTAAGGGGAAAGAAAACTCGTAATTGACGTTTGGACGAAGTAGGGCATGGGTCGAGACTTGAATATTCTCGAACACGACAACCCTGCCTCGTCCCAATCTCCTCTCATTGAAAGCTTTAGCTTAATATCGAAGAAACAGCAAATTTCTCGCTTCATGTAGCAGTCTGAGTATGATCTGTGGGCAAGTAACTCATATATTCAGTAAAAGGTTAAATCGGTGGATAACGGGTGATTGAGGGGTATAACTCAAAGAGCGCTTGACATGTTGCATATATTCTATGCACTATAACGTAATGGCGATAAAGCGTAATTAGAAGACTTCTGACACTCATAAAGATGTTCATTTACCAAGAAATGTCGTGGACTGCTGACTCTTCTCAATCCAATCTGGAGTCACAACGTACTTCGCGATAGAGATTGCGCACAGGAATTTTACTGTTCGAATAATCTAACAAAAATAAAAGAAGTATCCATACAGATCCTTAACCAGACCCTTCAACCTGAAAAACTACTTTTAACGTTCAAGGATCTGATAACTAAGAAGCATTCCTTTGGTAAATGTAATGAACTGGCAATGACAACTCTTTAATCCAAAGAGTAGGCTTCATCGTCATCATCATATCACCGTTAATTATGTAGATCAATATCATCCGTCGAGTTGTCATTGCCACTTCATTATAACGACAAAGCTACACTTGTTACCCACTGTATGAGCGCCTCAATAATAATTCAAACAAAGTATTTTCCATTGTGACCGAGTAAATGTAGATTACAGGCAGTCCCTTCTTTTCGGTGAAGTCCGGCTCACGAGTCCTAAAAAAAATTACCTAAATAAAAATAAACGTCGATGTGCCACGGGAACTCTGGGAGTGAGGCGCTCCCGTGGCGCATCGACGTCAATTTTTTTCGCTGATTTTTTTAATACTCTCGCAAAGGACTTCGCCAAAAAGAAAGGAATGCTCATAGTCTAAAGTAAATGTGGAAAATTTATAACCTTTCTTGTTATAAGGTGAGTGCATTCCTTCACTGAGGTGACCACAACTCCTCCAAGACTAGTGATTATCTGAAAACCAATAATCATGAAAGATAGATTAAAAGTCACGCGTAATTTTCAAAGAAATTAAGTGAAAAACGCAAAAACGGGCAAATATAACCACGAAAATCAAGCTACTGTGACTAATTTTCAAACCTCAGTTAATCTTGATACATCTGATGGTATAATGCCAGTAAAAAGAACTCTGGGCCCTTCCGGTTTTTCAGCACTGGCAGGACTTGATGTTCGTCTGTTGAATTATGAAAAAAAAACCAACCTTATTACAAGTAGTACAAGAAAGGAGGTGAACACTTATAGAAAAGTCCGAAGGATAAAACAAAACGATTAAATGCTTAAACCGAGAGATTGTAAGGACGTCACAACGGTGACTTTGGCGATGAAGCTGTTGAAGTGAATCCAAGTCAGCCAATGACTACTTCACCAAGTTCACACTTCGTTAACTAAAACAACATCGTGTTAACATAATCTCGCAAGTTCGTTTTGTCTCTTTCAATACTTCACTCAAATCGTTGCGAAACTTCATTCAAATATCACAGTAATTATTTATTATTTCAGTGATAATTTCATTGTTAATCAGTTTATATTGAAGGAAGTGAAAATTACATACCTTACTTTCCTCAGCTGACCATTTTCAGGAGTGCTCTAACAGCAAAGAGAAAAAAGAGACAAAAAGGGACAGTTCCCAAGACGTCGACGGTAAAAGACAGCCATGTTAGCTTACCTTTAGAAACTACACTAACATGTACATAAACTTTACCCACTGTTTACCATGGTTGCACATGCTTACTACTACTATTACTATTACTTTACTATACTTTATTATTATTATATTTATTATTACTATATTTTATATATATATAACTATATTATATATTTTATATTTATATTACTATATTTTATATTATTATTACTATACTTTACTATTACTTTACTTTACTATTACTATAACTTTACCCACTGTTTACCATGGTTGCACATGCTTACTACTACTATTACTATTACTTTTATACGGCATCCAAAATTTATACGGTAATTCAAGATACATTCAAATGTAAAGAAACATGTTATTCGTCTTGTTATGGACAGGGAACACAGAAAATATTTGAGTCTCCACGAGAAATCACATCCCAGGCTCTTCCCTTTGGTGCCGCAATGCTCTACTCTGAGCCACAGAGAATTGTATGTTAAGCTACAATGTACACTGTAGATCTGCGGGCTCGATTCCTCGTGAGCGACTCATTTTTTCTTCTTTGTCCCACGCTCGAGACACGAAGAAACACATCTTCCATATGTTCCACTACTGAGCTTAAAATTCATTATTTTTCGTGATTCATGAATTCAAATATTCCATACCATACAGTATAGCGGCAATGCTTAGTTAACAACAAAACAGTTGTCCATGTACAGCTTTTACACATAATAAATGTTCCCAATTTACCTGTTCTCCAAATTTCCGTTTTCCACCACCAACAGTCATCTGGAAAGAACCAAAACTTATTTAGTGTACGTGAAAACAATGTGCTTTAATTTGCGGCAGAACATTTACACGGAAAATAAACAGGCGTGATATTCACGCATTATAAGGGAAGGTTAGCAGTTTTCACCACATGATGGTGTATGTATCTCTAGAGTCATACATTACAACACATATTAACCCTAAAGTGGTAGTATGGGTTGGTTAGAAAGTCCACGCAAGACCACTCCAGAGAACAATCACCATTATTATACATGTAACGCGGTGCATGAACATTGTATTAAAAAATATCAAAGATGGAAGGAGAACAAGTACATGTACAGTGTAATGCTCACCTCGAGTGCACTTGAACCTTCACATGACTGCCAGGGAACTAGGAAATTAAAAAAATTCGAAGATTTAGGTTTCAATTGCATGTGAATAAGACTCATGCACGTGCATGTACTGGAAAAAATACTCTTAACTGGAGCCCACCATATTTGGTGTTGACATGATGTGTGATAATTCATCGATAAGAAAAAAGTATTCAATGAAGCAGGCCAATTTCATATTGCGAAATTTGTGTTACAAACCCTCGACTCATCAAATGTCCAAAGGCTTCTTTTAATTAATGGTGTATAAACTGGGCAGTAAAGCCGAAGTAAAAGACAAAGTTGAACCAAAGTGTCACGAACAATTCTTCATGCATGTATATGACCTCCCATTGGAAAAGAGGATTCTGCCAGCAGATAAGCCAATAGTTTGCTGGTCTTTGTAACTTACTTATAAGCTCTCTGACCAGTAGATCTTTAGTTATCTCTAGTTCATCTGGCTCACCCAGGGTTGAGTACCTCACAAGGTTACATGGAGATGGAAAACCAGCTAAAAAATAATTTCAAACAACTTGTCAAATCAGGTAAACTTATCTCCAGACTCACCATACTGAACTACAATAATCAATCACATTTGCATTGAT
Organism: Pocillopora damicornis; assembly: GCF_964200805.1. NCBI lineage: Eukaryota > Metazoa > Cnidaria > Anthozoa > Scleractinia > Pocilloporidae > Pocillopora > Pocillopora damicornis. The sequence continues at coordinate 25,636,384 of NC_142672.1, read as the reverse complement.
TTCATTCTTGGTAGATCATCCCCAAGCCCCTTCCCCCTTAACTCTTCCCCTATTTCCACCCCCCCCCCCAAACTCTATACTAAGGAGTGGCAGAATACAATCATCGCTCATGAGTATACATCCTTACTTCATGACCGTTGGGTGCAAAGTTGACAGACTACCAAAACAATGAAACAATTTGATGAAAAAAAAAAAGCAACAACAAGAATGACAACAGGTATGTACTAACAACTATAATCTAAGGTACATTGACATGTTGGTCAAGACTCTCTTGAACCTACATGTTCAAAAGTTTCCAACAAGTAAAAAATCACACATGTCCTTAGCAACTTAGAATTCCTGAAAAGTTCATTATGATTACAGATTGATCATAAATCAATTATTTGTTTATAAAATATATGATGGGTGAGCTGATTTGTTCTTTTTGTAAACTGGTAGTGTAATATCTGTACATACTTGTAACAATGTCACCAAGCCACTTTGCATTCACACATTGCACTCCCCACTCTTTTGCCTTGGTGTATTTTTCTCCTGTTGGGCTGTCAAAAGCAACAAGATCTGTATATTCCTCACCTATACTAACAATTTATGCTGCACTACATTGCAATACATTAGCTGTGAGATTTTTATAAGAATAAATCTCAAAGTCATAAGACCCTGCCTACTATTCCACAAAGCTCTATACACTAAAAAGGTACATCCCTGAACAATCTACTATATGTAGTTATATCTATGCAATTAAAAGAATAATATTTGGGCACACACACAAATGAAACTAAATGCACTGATAGTCTAGCTCACCACAGAGTCTCTGTGGCTCAGTGGTAGAGTGTCAGAATGCAGAATCCAAAAAATCTGAGTTTCATTTCCTCATAAGGGCTCATCTTCCCAACTTGTAATGATCAAATTCAATTCTCCACTGCAATCAAATTTTTTTGATCAAATCCAATTACAGAGTAAAAAGATCACAGTTGAATAACTGTGACGCAAAAATACATATAGCTGACAGTGTAAATCACAGCATACCTCTTACAGATAATATGTGTGTTAACACGAGTTAAGTAGCCGGTGTATTTTGCACCAATAACATATATCATGTTCTTCAATAGCGTTCTCTCAGTGCCTGTATATCCAGTAACTGTGATGACCTGCCAATGATAAAACATTCAGGTCAGTGCTGCAATATATACAAATTAATATTCATGTTTCTCATACATGTAGGTATGTGCTAACTTAAAGGTAAATTGGGCTGGATGTAAATATTCCTAAAAATTGTGAAATAATTATTTTTTAATGCACAATACACATGATCATGTAAACAAACTTAAACTTAAGTGCTCATGCATTGAAAGACCAAGTTGTTGTAAACTGTTGTTGTTGGCTTGAAAAATTCTAAATCTGTCCCTCCCCCCCTCCCGAAAAAAAACAAAAACAAAAGAAACATGTGAATTTCAGAATATACCATACATACACAGTATAACCATATACATTACATGTGTATTGATCTTTACATTTGTTTAGGGTGGTCTGTAGCAACAATGATATTTGTCATCAGAGTGCTCAAAATGTTTTGGACTCATGAGGAGCAGCCAAGTGAGTCCACGACAAATAAATTAAAATAAAATGATTCTCTCAGTGCATGACCATTGCCTGACACTTAAACATGATCAGCATTGTCTGCACTCTTATCAAAAATGGCAAATTGGTCAATCAGATTGCAACATTACAGCTAATTGTGGTTAAAATTTCACAACTGACCAGTAACCACCTATATCAACATCTTCATACATATAACCATGTATCCCACTGGCCTTCTAGCCCTATATCTCCCTCCCATCCCACACCCCCCCCCCCCCTTCCTTCCCCACACTAAAAATAATTACTTACCATACTCCTGCACTGGTTTACTTTATCTTTGAATGGCAAAGGAAGATGAAGTGGATTTGATGGTGGAAACATCACTTTTTCTGTCAGCACATCATTCAACCAGTGTGCTGTGATTATCCGTTTTCCATCTGAAATTGCCTAAACACCAATAAATTACACATCATTTTATTAAAGTAATCACTTACTAAAATTTAATATTGGCTAATCTATTACTTCAAAGTCATAATAATTATTAATGCCACTCAAACCTCCCTGAATGAAGTGCAACACAATAAAGATTAGAAATTATTTTTGGTCAGTGTCTCTAGTTAAGCAAATAAGTTATAAGTTGTAAGTATCATCATCATGGTGAAACTTGGAGAAAATGTTCACCTTCACATATCAGCAAAAAAACAATTCTAGTCAAGTACAAAGTCTTACCTTTTGATAAAGATCTCCATGCTGATTGAGACAAAGCAAATGTGTTGATTGTTTTGAATAGAAATGGCTAACTTTGCCTCCATGTTGTTGTATTACCTATACAAATAAAGAAATTATAACACTACCTTAGAAATCCATTTCTCATAATTGTGTACATCAACATACAGTACATGTATCTTTGCCAAGGTCTAGTGCTATCTTTGATCAAAAATTTAGCTTCTCACTGCTTAAGGGTGTAAAGTGAAAGGGTTCATGACCTCAGAGCTACATGTATTAACATTCTGTTTATGAACAAGACTGAACTTTGGATTGAAAGTCTTGTGTTAACATTAAATTTTCTTCTCTGAAAATAACAAACATGGAGGAATCATTTTACCTCAATCCATGTATTAAGAATAGCATGTTCCATGCGGTCTGGATAATCTGCTATTACGAAAACACAGCCAGCCAAACAATTGGATTCTACAGGAGAACAGAAAAGCATAACAATCCTTGTGTACTTTGACAAATGAAACTTAACTGTCTTCCCCCAAGAAACAAATAAGAGCTTTTTTTAAAGTTCTTGAGATCAACACACAAGAAAACTGTACATAAAGGTGAATTAATAAATCATTTCCCTGAGATAAAATTGTATACATTTTAAGTACATGTAATGTAGAATGCTAAAGCAATGTTAATTTGCACTTCAGAATTTTTTGATGTAGATGTACCTGTAATTGTAATTTGTAATCACAACTCCCTTTGGAAAATCATACAAGTCATGCAGCTATATCCCAGCAGTTGTAAATGTTCATGCATCACACATACTCAGAGAAAAATATTTTAGCTCCTCTGCCCACAACTTTTTCAAGTTCATACTGTAAATGATTTTAATCTTTCACTCCCAAGATGTCTGTAATTCTCCTTACAGTCTGCCATTCACTTAGCATGATGCTATTTTGGAGAATTATTAATTGAATCAACTAATAATCCTGTAATAGATATTTCTCTTTATTCTCATCACTTGTCTCCTCAATATGTCTTGATACTGTAAGGAGAAATTCTGTCTTGGTCACTCAGGGGAGTAAAAGGGTTAACATCTTACATGTACCTTCATTCTCTATTGACTTTCCTTCACTCAGTAAATTACTTTGTTCTTTATTTTCTTTTTCATCCTCCACAATTTCCTCATTGTTATTTTCGACAATTTTAATGCCACTACTCAATACATCAGAAACAGGTTTTGGTTCTATATCTTCCTTTTCTTGTGGTGTAGTAGCGATGTTTTTGTCTGTAGTTTTCTCCACTTCTGCTGCAGAAACTGCTAAATTTGACTGACTTTGTAAAGTTGTTGTTTTGGTGTTTATGGCTTCAGAGGAAGTCATGACAACAGGAGACTCAGGACTCATCAGAGCTGACGGCAAGGAAATGGCCACCTTTGGACCATCCATTACTGGTGTAGAAGGAGTTGTTGGTTCAACCAGAGGAACAGTAACTAGTAAAGGTGTTGCAGTTGTTCTGTCGTTATCATCTGGTGTAAGAAGGGAGCTTGTTGCTTCAGTTTCTGGTTTGGTCTCTGCTTTTAAAGGTTTGTAATTCACTTCATCAAGCCTCTTCTTTGCCTTTATGCTGTCCACAATCCAGCTGGGAGTGACAATCTTAATGTGCTCAGGATGCTTTAAAGAACATTCGTATTTTGGCTAATAAGACAAAAAATGAATGGAAAAAAACCATGTTGATTCAAAAGCAGATTTAAAGCAATAAACAACTTCATAATCATATGCTTAGCTGCCAAGGAGTGAAGCTAAAGAAGACCTTGTTACGATAAAAACCTTGTGGCTTACTCTGTTACTGTGTTGAACTGCAGAGGGAAGTCACCTTGTTTAAACGCTTGGCAACTACATGTAAGCATACAATTGTAAAATGGAGTCTTGCTAAATTTTCATTACAATCTAAATCAAAGTGCACAGTATCCCATGACCCATCCATACCATCATCCTTTTCCTACACGAGCTAGGATTTCCCACACTGCAGATCATCATCGTCTGCACTCCAACATGTCTGGTCTCAAAATTGCATATTATTTGACTATCCCCTGACCTTAAGATACAGTGTAGCTACTGCAACAACTTGTATTCAGACAGAAAATGAGAAAGTTTGGGATTCATGGAAGAAGTGATGATTTTTATATACACTAACTTAACCTCATACAGTAAATAGTAATTAATGGAGTTTGTTTTGTTAAAACTTTTTCTGCTGTGACTCATTCATGGAGTTAACTACATGTATCTCAAAAAAGTTGTTGCGATAAATCTTAGTATTACTCATGTAATACACCTAATGCACTAAAAAAGGTTTTTCTCTGAGCTAAGCCATGAAAACCCAAGACAGGACCTTGAATCTAAAAGTTCATATGTTACCACACTGATAGAGTACAATTTTGTTAAAACTTACACCTGATGGAAGAGGAATCACCAGATGAGTGCAGTTAGAGTTGAGATTCAGCTGGCATTGGCCTCCATAGTATGTTACCATGGCCCACAATGCATCTCTGTCATTTACTGGAATCTGTTGGAGAAACAAGGACATAATTACTTGTCAACATCTTACTCTTGCACCATTTATGTCACAGCAGAAAATGCTGGGAAAAATTTTGATTTTAGTTACACAGATTTAAAGTGAATGACAGCATTGCAGTACTGAGAACAAATTGGTAGATACAAAATGACAGTTAAGGTACATGTGTTTGAAAGCTGTTGACTAAGCCAAGAACATGTACGACTGGTTGTCCTTCATGCACATTACAACTGGACTAACTTGAGTACATGTACTTAAATCATTTCAGACTCTCACCTGAGAAGGGCAAACAACAATCCCCCTGAAAAGTTGTTCTGATTCTGGTTGGAAGGCTCCACATCTTTTCTCATGTTAAGGAAAGTCACAAAAGTCATCCACAGAATATGTACTTAAATGATAAACTTCAAAATTAAAATCCTTTGCATCAAACACTTTGCTATGTAATCACACAAATCCCTTAACAAACAAGGTAAGTCTTGTACAAAATTTCTGATCTTATTTATAAAGTATTCTGTAACACTTTAACTTATACACCAATAATATTGAAGAAAAATGTATGCAGTTTCACTGGCTAGCATCACCTATTCAACAATTTCTATAGCTGTTTGAACAGCTTATTTTATTACCTCTACATTTCAAAACTTTGCTGTACCTTTCAAATGTGTGCAGCACCCATTTGAATTTTACCTGGTCAGTAGAAAATGCATTTGTTTGATTACAGCATTTTAGAGTATATCAATGCAACAGAGGTTGCAAATATTGACGAGAAGTTTGAAAAGCTTTTACACCACTTTAATTTGATCATCACAAAAAGAAAAAACAAACAACATAAAATAACTATGATGTAATATATTGATGAGGTAGAATACTGTTGAAGAAAAATTTTATTTTTTGAAAGGATACGGCAACAGCATCTCACACCTTGCACTCAAAAAGACCCAATTTGGCTGCAAAAATTGAATTGTGTTGGATCATGTTTACAGGTACATCTTAAACATACTACCTCTACTACCTCTAGATTTTGTTTAACAATCAAGAGCTTCTTTAGTTGGTGATCATTTCCTTTATTCCCCTGGCCTTAATGAGTGATTCAGGGGTGATATTGTATGGAGAAATTAGATGCTAGTCACTCTCACATGTAGGGGTCAGAGGGTTAGAAATTTAATGGGACTAAACTTGCAACAGGGAGAAGTTCACAGAGGCAAACTAAAGGTTACAACTTTATCAGCACTTATTCACTATTTCCATGAGAAATAAGCCCCAAAACTATCAAATTACCTTTTCCAAGGAAGGACAATCTATATCAGAGCATATGATAGATGGTGAAAATGGACATGAATTACTTGGAATATTTTAGGTAGTAACACTGAGAGGAAAAATCCTGATTTTGTTGGATCTTAGGAGAGAGATTTTTCCTTTTCATCTATACTTCTGCTATGGGATATCTCCTAACTATGGCAAAAACCTTCAATAATATTTTAAAAACCAGAAGAAAAAAAAACAAACAAGGATGTATATGCATGTGTACCTGAACAATTGTCAAGTTACAATCCTTGGCTTCACTATACTGAGGAAAATTGGTATCCGTGGAGATAACATGAGTCACAAGATCACTGATGTAAAACTCACGAGCTGCTCCGCCTGACTTCAAGACTTGTTTCACCTTCATTATAACAAGTAAAATACCGGGTACATCTTTGTTAGATCACAGATTAAATTGAACAGAAATCAATTCCTTTTTTTTAAATTTCAGTCTTAGTGGTCAATGAAGAGGTAAGGGGGGATTCCAAGCAGGTCAAAGGAGGAGTACTGGGAAGAAATTCATAGTTAGGATGTTTACCTTAACCCTCTACACCCTAACATCAGCATCCACCAAGAATTACACTGATGCATAACTAAATACCAGGGATAAAATTCCATTCAGGTTGTCAAAAGCCTACTCACTGACTACACTCTGTTTCAAGACCACTCTTGGCTGGAAAATCATTCTAATCGTGGCTCAGAGTCAAAATTTTGAATGACAGTAGTCTGTCCACTGGCTTAATGTGTGAATAAGGTAAATGTTGATTCACACAAGTAATGAAATTTTTGTTTGACTAAACAATGCTGACATTTCCAAAGGGAATAAGGAAAAACTGGTATGTTTCAATCAGATGATTATTTAGGTCTCCTGGCTTTGCTGCGAAGTGAGACGTAATCATTCAACCTCAAAGAATTTTCCACATGCATGTTTTTACTGATCTGCATGTAGATGTAGAGGTAGCAAAAACATACGATCGTGTAATTCTGCAAGAGAGTCATAGCAGTTTCAGCGTTGTTTGCGATTAATATTTTCTTCATTACATAGTCGATTTGTTAAGGTAAAGAATTAGTCAATGAAGTCACCGACATATCTCCGAGTCCCTCGCCTAACAACCCAGAGTGCTAAAATAATACTGTACCCTCGTTTGATCTTAACAACCGAGCAGTTCAGCTTTTACGATCGTAATATTTTTATCCTGAAATACAGTAAAGATATATAATAGTGTTTTATGTTGTACTCCAATGTTATCTTCTGCAAAATTACGACGAATATATAAAAACACCTGGACAGAAGGCGTATTGTGTACACGTTGTTTGGCGTTGTTTACCTTCGAAATCAGTGAAGCCTAGTTTGAGTACCTACGATTACACCTCTCATCGCACTTAGTAAATCAGAACACACCTCTTCATTGCTTTCCTCAGCTAGGAAGAATCTGACGTCCTTGAAAATATCTTGCTTCTCCGTTTTTGAGGTCGATTCTGTGGCCATGTTCAAACTTGCTCGTCCGCCATATTGAAACTGATTTGGCAACTGACGACTGGCGGGAAAGAGGGTAGTGCCCAGTCACCTGATTTGCACTCTACGACAGAACACCCTTGGTTTACGAAGTATGAGGTGGGGTGTAAATCGAGAGAAATAATGAGAGGAAAGGAAACTGCCTTGTAAAGATTATTTCCAAAGATTATTTAGACATCGCCACTCCCTTAAATTAGTTTTACCTTTTAACTATTGCTTGAGTCCTTTTTCAGGAAACGCTAGTTAACCATCCATTACGATTCTGAGACTAATAATGAGATCTTCAGGTCCATCTTTGTACAGTACATTCTTCGGTTGATCATGACCCTCTTCCAAAAACTTGAGTTTTGATCTCAGTCACTTTTCTTGAGAGCATCGCACCCTGTGTTTGTGAGGAAATAATGGACGACGATATGGTGAAATCTGGGGTATAGAAAGAAAAAATGAAAACAACAGCCACTGGAACCACCGCTTATATTGGGTCAAAGCGTTTTCCAAAATAATCTTCAATGGGTAAATTAAAGTTGAAATAAGAAATAAATGATAAATTAAATTTTGGAGAACTCGGAAAAAATCCGAGCCCATCTGGGGCTCGGATTTTTTCCGAGTTCTCCAAAATTTAATTTATCAATCTTCAATGGGCTTTTGAAAGCAGAGAAAAGAAAACTCTAAGGAGCTTTAGGTCCGAGAGAGTAGGAGGGGAGTCCTCTTAAAGGAAAAAGGGTGAGATTCAGGATTATGGAAAGTTGACTCAAGCTACTCTGTATGAGAGCTGGGAGCTAAGAGTTTTGATTGTCACATCGTAAATTACCTTAAAATATGTTTATAGCTTTTCTGTAAGCTCAGAAGCGATACAATTTGTGTACTATCCAGGGCTGAGAGAAAGAGGGTTCGGACCGAATCCTCTGTTTTGGCTGATAGAACTTTTTGTTCATGATCAGAGGTCAAAACGTAGGAAGATTACTTAAAGAGAAAAAATAAGATAACCTAACCGAGTTCTGCAGCCGCTGTGTCCTGGGAACTAGTTCGAGTTCTTTGAAATCATTAGCGGAAATTTGAATAACTCTACGTCGTGCATTGTGCTTCTAAACTTCATTCGCTTGATATTTTTCCGTCGGCCAGTTCTCTTTTTTTCTAAAATATAAGTTGTAATCACGATTAGAATCGTATAAAAACGGTATTCAAGCGACCAGTGACGGAAAAAAAGCAGAATTCACGCCGGTACACGAACTTTGCTGTAAGAAGACACTTTAGGAGCTCGGCTCAGGGTAATCTATCACTTTTACTTTCCAGTTTTATTTCACAGTAAAAATATACGTATTCACTTAACTGCTTGTGATGAGAAACATGTACAGATTTGTTACAATGGTAGATCTATGTCATAAGAATCCTCAAAAAGTTTGACCATAAGTGCAGTGGGGGATATGTTTTTGTTTCCGTTTATAATTTTGTGCAGGTGGGTACGCCGCCATGATTTCTCGGAAAAGGAGCGAGATGAAACACTTTGCTATCATTCAACCGACTATCGCGTTATATTAAAGCCAATCCTCAAATCAAATTTTAAATTTAAGATTTTAAGTGGGATAGTTCAAATTAAGTTGACGCCTAACCACTCGACCTTGTAGCTTGAAGAAGAAGAAGATCGCAACGTCACGTTGCCCATCGGATCATGTTATTGCATTGTGAGACAAACAATGTATTTTTGTGATTCACCTAGATGAACAGCCGCAGTCTTATTCAATGTGTCAGTTCTTGGTTATTTCTTATCTGTTCTAAATGTTACGAAATATAATAAATCCGCTTTGCAGTGTATCTCATACTTCTGATACACCTCCAATTCGCGTGAAAGACTCACATGGTCTCATAACAAAACACTGCATTATTTATTCCATTCTGTGGTGGACGACTTCTGATCTTAAAATTTGTGTCAAGGCTTTGGCCTTTGAGGGTAATTAAAATACAAAGCGAGAAGAATGCACCTAAATTAAAGGTGATAAATACTGTTTTCTCAGAAAGAGGACATCGGCGTAATTACATGTTTAATTTATTGCAAACATTGCGGAACAAAAACATATTGTGGGCGTAAAATATATATAGATTGTAATTCTACCATAAGTAATGGTAAAAAGACTTCCTATCGTCCAATTCGGTCTGCAATCATACGGGTAATAACAAAATCGGAGTGGCGGGAGTCTGATCTGTTTGTCACGAGTATGACTACAGACGGAATCGAGCGACGCAAAGTCTTATTATCAATTAATAATAAAAATTACAATTTTCGAGAGAAGAAAAGAAGCCAAGTCTTTTTAAAGTTTTATTTAGTTGATTTAAATAACAACTTTGAATGTGATTGGCTTACTGAACTGTTCTATAACAACTCTACAAGTGAATTAGTGGAAAATAAGAGTTTTTTAAACCAGTCACAATCGAAGAAATTGTAATTTTTATGATTAGTTCGCGAACTTACTGCAAATGTTCGAAAAGAAGTGATTATAATAATGTAATATTCAAGTTGAAGTAGCGTGAGTTATGGAAGACTTGTAAGGAAGATGATGCAAGCCCCAGAGCATGGAATTGCTGAAAGCTGGTTATTGTTCTCGTTATTTTTGGTACGATCTTTGGTACAATTACTGACGACCAGTAGTGTCAAAATGAAGTTTCAACCTGCCGTCGCCATGGGAAAATACAAGTAGAACCTGTGTCAAATTCTTGAATATTTAAAACACTCTCCACTTCCTCGTCTCCATCCACTCTAAAATTGTACCCAGTAATCTCCTCTTCGACATTTTCAGGATCACTGTCTGCATGTTGACTTCTTTGTTCTCGCTCGTTTCACCTTCAGACGAGACCGAACTGACTTTTTGCGCAGATATCTTTGGCTGTCGCTGGTAAATCATCTTTAACGTTTACATCTAGTTAACCACAAGCTTTTATTGTATCTGGTGGCTTCCAAAGAAGCCGTCAAATTTATTTGAGTTTCGTTGTTGTGCTCAAAGTTAATCTGTTAAGCTAGTGGCGTGATCTTTCTGCGTTCATGAAGCAGTCTTCGAGTCGGTCACATATTTTTCGACTGTTTTCGTTTCAAAAAAGGTTCTTGAAGTGTAGCAATGTTTTCCTAGAAAATAGGCCATCAGGAAAAATATGTTCCCAAGTTAATTGAAGTAAAAATGAATATTTGATGTCGTAAACAGAGTAAGGCAGCAACAAATGGTCAGAAAAGACAAATTATCCTACAGCTAATGTAACTATCATCATCATCATTAGGTCGAGCTTGTTCGGTATTCCATGACACGCTTCCTCCACCTTTCTCTGTCTTCCATTGCAATTGGTAGATCTTTAATTCTGCATCCTGTGTCATCCATCAGTTGGTCAATGCAGGTCTTTTTCGGGCGTCCTCTCGGCTGATGTCCATGTGTTGGCTTCCAGAGTAATACATCCCCTGCTAGTTCTTCTTTACTGCGCCAACAATGTCCTGCGAATCTCGTCCTTTGTTGCTGTAGCGACTTACTGATTGGCGGGATGTGACCGTAGAGCTCTACATTTGTGGGGTGGTCCTTCCATGATCTGTTTAAGGCAGCGCGTAGCATTCTAGTGTATGCTCAATCGATTTTCTTTTCCAGATGTGTTGTTAAGGTCCAGGAGACTGAACCATATAAAAGGACGGTTTCCACTGCTGCTCGAAAGAAGTTTCTCTTCAGGTTGTCTGGGAGGTTTAATTTCCATATCTTGTCAAGTTCATTTAGAGCATCCCACGCCTTTCCTAGTCTGATGTTAACACCATGTTCGGCAGAGGCGATGTAGCTTCCCAGGTATTTAAAATCTTCCACTTGCTTTATCTTCTCACCATTGAGACTCTTCATCCCTTCTGACGCATCTTGATTGAAGCAGATGAACTCTGTTTTATCTGCATCGAGGTAGAGCCCTATCTCCTTTGCTGTTCTTTCAATGCTGTGCAGCAGGAATGTAGCATCTTTTAGGACGTAAGCCAGCACTGCTGAGTCGTCAGCATAGTCTGCATCTAAAAAAAGGTAAAAGAAGGTAAAAAAAAGAAAAAAAAGGTAAAAAATAAAGGTAAAGAAAAAAGGTACAAGGAGCATATCGTCAAAAACGAAAGAAAATACAAAATTTTATGAAAGGAAAATTTATATGTACAATATCATCCATTGCGTGGCTGATAACTGTACATCTGCTTTACACAAAGCGTTAACTATGATCACAGGAGGTAACCATTTCTGAGAAATTGTATTTTCCTTTGAATTGATAACGATTGCCGCTGTGGAAAGCTAGGAAATGTTGCTACTCGATTGACTAATATTTATATCTAGCTTTTGCATTCAGATTTTGTGGGCTTTTTTTTTTTCAGTCGGGTATTGTATATCTCTGTCATTTCCTCAAGCTTTCCTTCCCCACTACTCAATAATCAATTTCTGTGAAATTTTGAAAAAAAAAATGGATTACTTTAAGATTCATAATTTGCTTTGCGCCTCCATCGATTCAATTTTACTTGGGGGAACTGGACACGTTTCTCCCTTTTTGTGTTTAGTGATTAAAGCAGTGGATATAGCTCGTGAAAAGAAAGCTCGTCATTGGGAATCGGCATATACATTCAGTGAAAGAGGACGATAGCCATGGCGGTAAGCGTTCAGTTGTTGCAATTAATGTACACAGAGAAAAAAGTAACCTTGATAACTGCAGTTGAGATAACATTTTTTCCACAAATGACACGTGCTAATTTTTCAAGAGACTGTATCTGTAATGGTGTATGTATCCCTCACTCAGTCACACTGAAGGTACCTTCTTTCGCGCAAGTCTAACGAAAGGAAACTAGTTAGCGAAGTGCCAACATTAGGAGCGATATACCTTGGAAATAGTGTTTCCATTGTTCGTATTTGTTGTTTATCAGTTGCATATGTGAAAATTTTGAATAGCTTGAACCATGAAAAAATGTTCGCACAGTAGCGAATACGAAGGGATGAGCAGAAACCTTCCTGCAGCAGTATTGCATTTTTGATCAATCACGAGACAGTCCTCTTTTAGCTCTCTAGTTTAGTCTGTTTGCCGGCTTTCTTTACCTTTTATCGCTATTTTGATTTGCAGTCGTGGAGTGAATACCAGACTGAAAGTGAAGAAGAAGCTTTAGCCAAGGCAATGGAACTTTCGCTTATGGAAGATAAAAAATCGTCAAGAAAAGCGGTGAGTACAACTGTTGAACATGCAGTATTACTTCCACATTATTTTATAGGCCAAAGTTCACTCTACCATCTTTGGGGTTGTTCCCTGCATTTTGTGAAATGGCGCAAAGTTAACTGTTATAGGAAAGATGTGTCGGAGTTATTTACCTAAACGAATGTCAAATTTTTACTGACCAGCCTAACTGAGGTTTTGCTGTTGCAAAACTTGATGTTTAGGGGTATTGGCCGAATTGATCATTAAGGCTATCCTTTTCCACGGTCTTGTTTAAAACTGCAAAAGGAGAAACACCATTTCTAATACTGAGGGGGCCGGAGTGCAGATGGATTAAGGCTCCCCTCAGGTATATCACCGCCTTAAATTTATTTATTTTTAATCGATCTTTGAGTCTTGAGTTACCTAAGGCTGTTGAGGTTTAGAGGGATAATACTCGTGTGGCTGTGTTTGTGTTGACAGGAGTTCCCGATTCACATTGTTGAAGAGACACCAGATGGCAGACTATCATCGAGAGAAGCCCCCTCGCCATCATCCTCTACTTATCACAGACAAGGCTGTAAGCTCAGAGGCGATACAATTTATCTGCTTTCCAGGGCTGAGTGAAAGAGGGTTGAAACTGAATCCTCTGTTTTGGTTTTTATCTTTCGGTTTCATTTCACAATAAAAAAAATACGAATTTACTCAACTGCTTGTGATTGGAAACATGTTCAAAGTTGTTGCAATGATAGATCTATGTCATAAGAATCGTAAAACAGTTTGAACAAAAGCGCAGTGGAGGATATGTTTTTGTTTCCTTATGATTACAGACCGGACGATACAGAGTCTTATGACCAATTAATTAAAAAAATTGCAATTTCCGAGAAAAGAGGAGTAGCCAATTGAATGTGATTGGTTGAGTTAAACTACAACTTTGAATGTGATTCGCCTATCGAACTGTCCGATAACAAATTGAATCTGGTGACTTCTATAGAAGTCGTTAACATTATTTGAGTTTCGTTGTTGTGCTCATTGTTTCCCGAGCCACTCGCTGCTACACTAGTACTAGCGAATTTCTCAAGAGAAAAGGAATTTCATGCTGTAGATACCATGTAATTTGATCTCCGCTATTTAAAAGTCGTTTGAAATAAGCATGACGCTGACCGCGTGTTAAAAATTCCATATAGTAGCCCAAAGTTCGACACTTTAAACTAATTTGAGTGTGGGTTCAGACCATCAAGTTCCCCCTGTATTTCGACTAACTCAATTTTGTGTTCAATGTATTCTTGAATAATTTAATGTTTCTAGTTTTCTGTCTTTAGTGTATAGCAGAGGAGAGAGTTTGGTATCGGGAGTTGATCCTCACAGTGGCCTTGGTCAAAAAATGGCGGTAGGCTTGAAATGGCTATAATTTGTTTCATTTGAAGAAATTTTTGCTTGTGGCAGAAACAAAAAATATCTGGAATTTCAAAAAGCAGTTTCGAATCTCGAGTAAGGCAAAGCGATATGGGAATTTTATGAAGCGGTTGTGTCTTCGTGATCCCTCAGTGTGGTTGACTGGTAATGAAAGCTGAAAAACCGATAGTTGTTAGTTCTTACGTGTGCTGAAAGAATGAATATCAAACCATCCTCAGTCTTCCGGCATTCTTAGCGTCAAAAGAAGCAGTCTTGGTGTTATGATATGTGTGTCTCGTTCAATTGATTATCATCAGTTTCTTTTTTGGTATGATCCAGCTATTTTCAACGTCAGCCGTTTATTTGTATATCCTTTTTCTACGTTTGATAAAATGTCATGGACAGAAATACCTGAGAAATAATTTCTTCATATTGAATTGTTTACGCTTTGTACCTACTGACAGGAATTCCAGAAAGAGAGCGGTGAACTGAGAACAGGTAGGGCACCTTTATCGCCCCGACATAGCTCGTCATTGTCACAGTCACGTGGAAGGAAGACCCAGCAATTGCAAAGGGATCCCACAAGTATTCAAAGTAATTTTATCAGCTTGATTTTATTGAGAACTATGTTTACCAAAACGGGTTAGGTTGACAGTTACTATCATATTCTAAACTAGATGGAAGCTTTTATTGTGGTGGAAATCTTTGGGTAACCTGTGCAAACCAGTTAAATTTTTTCTTCACACTAAATGTCTAAGTGTGCGGACTGGAATTGAATCGTTGTAATATTGCCCTATGTCATAGTGACAGTTAAAAGTCAATTTTCCTTTCATCATTCTGAGATGTGGGTATGAATTTTTCCCTAACTTTTAAAAGTTAACTTTATGTCCCAGCTGTAATTTTTATGAAAATGCATTCAGTCACGTCATGGCAATTGATTGTACAGTAGGTTAGCAACACATTCCAACGGCGAGACAAACTAACTTTACTCATTCCCTAGGGGCTGTTTCTCAGAGGACTGGTGATAAAACTGCAAGAGCAATCCCTCTCTGTCTTCCTAACAATTATCAGTGGGATTCTAGGACTCGTCAATGTGTTAAAACCAATGAAGTTCGTTCTTCATTGTATGTAGTTGAAGAGGCACTTGAGGAGCTGAGGAAAGTCAAAGGTATAGGCCTATGTTTTGTCCTGAGAAACTGGAAATAAAAAATTCTGTGTAATAAATTTTCCACTTCAGATACACTGCTGTCATGCGTAATAATGAAATAAACGATGGCCAGTGTCATGTGGAAAATTTTCATAACTGTGTAGCCTAACTAGTGCTATCCTTCCATGTGCATGTAAGCCAGGCCAGACCTCGTCAATATGAATGGAATGAATTTAGTACCAGTTTAAATTGAGACTCAAGGGGCTTACTCAAATGAAAGAGGTCTATTTTATTAAGTACAGTAATACTTTAAGCTTAGTAAGTCGCTTAATCCTTAAAAAAATCAATCACAAAACCACGTGACTACATGAAAAGGAGAAAAAACAAACGAGATAGCGAAACGAAACGAAAGAACAAGGAGAAAATACTCAAAAACTGCTGTGAGGTTTACCATTGACTTGCATGAAGACTTGAAGCGAATCAGGCCGCGCTCTATTTAAGGCTCTACGGGAACAATTTCACTGGTATGATAGAAAGCCCAGAAAAAGAATTTGAAACAAGAGCTACCTTGTGCGTGTCTGTTTATTGTTTATTTCACTTCAATCTGAATATGAAGGCTAATGTGGTATAGAAATGACAATCAAATTAGACTTTTCACCTTGCTCTGTATGACAGGCCCAGTGTGCACTGTTGCTGTCGCTGGTCCTTTACGGAAAGGAAAGTCTTACATTTTGAGTGAGGCTTTTGATCAACCAGGAGTATTCCCTCTAGGACACGAATTTGATCCGGAGACCATGGGAATCTGGATGTGGATCGTGCCAGAGAAATATAAGGTGCAAAACTTAGACTTAAGAAATTTATTTCCTATAAGCCACAGTAATATTTCAAACTATATAAAGTGATAAGAGATCGAATATCCTGTATTGCATATCAAATGACGTGACTCACGAGTCTTTTTTGCTTGAATGCTAGTCATATTTTTGCTTGTAAGCACCCTTGATATTAATAAGATGGAAGTATCAGACGTTGTAAGAGGTTTTTTGATCTGCAATGGGACAACGGGAGGTACTTACAGTGCACGCATTTTCCGTCCTGTCATGAAGAGTGCTACAGATTATGGTGATATATGGCATCGCTCCCTTTCTCTCTTTTTAGAATTGATATACAGCTGTTCTCAAGAGAAACGTGGAGTGAAAGTGATATCTAAAATACTTTAAATCTGATATATTGGTCCCTCCCCTCCCCCCTGTGTTTTATCACTCAATGTTACACTCGACAGTTCCACTAGCGTGTTTCTGATAACAAAAACTGAGCCCTATAGATTAGCGCAGACAGTAGTATTTTCTTGAAGTTGCCTAAGGGTAAAATAAATGATAGCATTTTTTGTTTGGGTCACGGTAAAATTTACCCAATCCCCCCATAAGGCTATGTGATATTCTCATGACCTTCCCCATCCTCAATGCCAGTAAATATTCTATATGCCCCCTTTATACTCATTTGGCGACTACTAATCCTCAATCCGTTCCCACTAAAAACCCTGTGATACCCAAATATTTTCCCCAGGCGAAATAAATGAATAATGAATAGTGACTGGTCTCTTACCTGATTTAGGACTTAAGTGGCCAGGACGTCACAGTGGTGCTGTTGGATTCAGAGGGTGTTGACGCTGCTTTCAGTGAGGGTCGTGATGACAATCAGATATTTACTTTAACCGTTCTGCTGGCTTCCGTGCTTATTTATAACTCACGTGGTGTTCCCACAAGGCGTGATCTCGATAGCCTGCAGTATCCTTACTATATCAATCATATGTTGTAACATGGCCTCAACGGTTGCCAGTAGTATGTGCTCTTCATGGTTCTTTTTTCTCTTGTCCATAACGTAAGGATCAAGGGTTGTTAATAAGTGCATGGTAATCCTGTTAGCGAAAGAATTGTTAGTAGTGCACGATTCATGGAAGCACGAGTTCGGATGCTGAATTTTTTTCAGGTTTCTTTTCAGCAATTGCTTTAATTGCAGCTTATTTGCGAAGACCGTTTTTTCACTATGCATATCAAATGATGTCATCAATTTCGATTCATTACATGAATAATAGAGGAATAATAATAAAGGAATGCTCTCCGCAAGAAGAAACGTATCGATGAAGAGATTGAAAGGTGAAAATGTTCAAAATTTGATTTAGGCTCTTTACGGATTACGACAAATAAAATATGACTTTGATTACTTTGGTCCCAATCAATACTTCTGGATTTTCTTTAATGTCACTTTAGCTTTATCTCAAAGCTGTCTAAACGAATCCATGCAAGATCTAACTGGAAAGAGACTGCTAAGAAAAAAGAAGAGGAGTTCTTACACAGAACGTTTCCTTTCTTTATTTGGTTGCTGAGAGATGTAGCGCTCTCCATTCCACGCGACTGCAAAGACGTCAAGGATTACTTCTTGAAAAAGGTTAGAATCCAAAACAAGGTCGAGACGCCGTCTCAAAAGGTCGCAAATGGAGGGGGATACTAAAGCCAAATAAATGATTCTTTATACAGGTCTTCCGTCAGAATGCTCCCCGAAGTAGGAATGATGTACCAGATGTAGCCGAGGGCATCTTGAGGTTCTTTCCTGGTTTTAATGCGTTTGCCCTATCCCCTCCTTCAACTGATCCAAATGTGTTGATCAATCTTAACACAAAGAAGGATCATTTACAGCCTCAATTTTTGAGTGAATTAGAGCAGTTTAAGAAGATGATAAAGTCCATGCTAGTCCCAAAACACAGCTGCAACAAAGGAGAGCTTATAACTGGAGAAGGTACGTACTCTTGTTCCTGTTTTAGTTTTTTATCTTCTCAATTCTCTTGCTCGCATAAACACAGGAAACTCAAACTCGAACGAAATCTGAAAATCGGCCTCCCTTTGTGGTATGTAAGCTCAAACGATACAGTGGAAAGTACGATTTTCTGGACCTTTTTCTTCAACGTTCTTTTAAAATTACTCAAAAAATACAATTGACAGGTGAAAGAAATCTCACAAATTACTACCTTCAGGTGCAAAATATACCGCTTTCTTGTTGGAACTTTTATGCAACATTAACAGGTGTAAGTCTGTGGTGTGTCTGTTTGTACTCGAATGCAGCCTTTGATAATATATTCTATCCTTTCGATCTCTGTTCCTAATTTGCTTTTTTTCTGTTTTCTTTTGCTTTCGCCTTCATCCGAATTCTTTTGGTGCCAATGCTACCCAATGCTATCTTACCTTTACATCCTTTCACGACTTTAAGACTATAAATCTTTTCAGACTGTGCAAACTTGAAGGAGCATCACAGTACTGAATACTGAGAACTAAGTACTGAGTACTGAATGTTTGTCGTTTCATAGGTCTTGCCGCCCTGGTCACCCATTACGTTTACCGTGCCATCAACACTCCTGATGTGGTTCCAAACGTTCAGGTCGCGTGGGATCAGTTTGTAAAAGACAAGTGCTCAGGTACCATAAAGAAATGTCAACAGAAATATAACGAGCTTATGGACTTAAAACTACCATGTGATAATGCTGAGATACACTTCCGTCACGAATTCGCAATGGAGGAAACTAAAGATCTGTTCAAGGCGGAAATGTCTGGCATTTCAACAACCACAGTGGAGAAGCAACTGAGGGAACTGAAGGTGACACCCTTAAGCAGTAGCTAAGACACTGATTTTCGAAGGCCATTTATTTTGCCTTCTTCACAAGATGGTCCATACTGCAAGTCTCTGCCTTGAGAAACTGTTTCAAACAGTAATAAAATCATAGCTGAAGGGAGCAAGCTGATACAACATCAGTAATTAGTAGTTTACTCAAAGGGACTAGTCGCATGATGTTAGCTGCAAGACATTTTTGCAGTGACTTTTTTGGTAGTCAGTGTTAATTGACTATTCTTGGCTCTATTGTTCTCCTGGTAAACCGATAATTGGTGAATTTATTCACTCATTAAGAAGGAAGATATTAATTTTGTTTGAAAGAAAGAGGTATCCTCAACGTTTCTACGCAATTTAATATCTTTTAGGATGCTTGATGAAATTATCTTCGATTGAGTTCATTTTCTTCTTTCTAAAAATTTCAATTTTAGGGTTTTTTCGAGAAACGGTTGAACGAACGGAGGACTGAGAATTCAAGGTTAACAAGACAATTCTGTGATAATCTTCTGTTACAACTAAAAACAAAACACCTAGATCCATTCATTGAGCAGCTTCAAGGAAGAGAAGGTTCGAAATTATCATTCGATGACATCCTGAACGTTTACCGACATATCAAAGATGACTACGAGGCAGAAGCAAAGGGTGCTAAAGATGCCATTGCTGAGGCGTTCTCCGACTTTCATTCCGTAAGAAGTCCTTATCTTATTCTGATCTTTCTCCAGATATTTAAGATTGATCCCTGAGTTTATATGTTAAACAGATAAATTTCCATTGGTCACCAGTCACGCAGCACTGCTTCACCATCGTTGTTTTCAAATGGAAAAGCTTGACAAATGATGTCCTGAACATATTTAGTCTATAATTAAAATTCCGTAGGAGTTCTCACGATATTTCCATACCCTCTTACAGAAACTAGCTGCGGATACAAAACACTACCGTGATAGACTGAAACAACTGAAAGATTTTGACCAAACAGCCGCAAGGGAAATAGTAGCAGCAGCTTTCATAGAGCGAGAAAGGAGACGGCTTGAGGTACGTTGTACACACACGTCGGAATTATGACATAGTTGAAGGAGAAGAATGGAAATGTTGCTATTGAAAGATTATAGACTGAACGACACAAGAGACTGACATTACGGTTAGTTCGTCAATCTCAGTATTGGTGAACTGGGGGTTGGAGTTAAGTTAGCCACATACAAATGCTGTACGTTTCCATAACACTGAAATCTGAAAGGGTAACAATAACGCTTTAATGTTTATTCCGGAGGTATCCTGGTTTGCCTTTTCGTAGTGTATTCATGACTCTAATGATAAAACTTCCAAAAGTGCCTACTTTGTGCTATGTTTTTCAGGAAGTCAACGCTAGTTTACAACAGGAAAATCGAGCAATGGAAAAGGAGGTATTCGTCTTCTTTAGAATTTCTAGTTCCCTTGAGAAAGATGGAAGAAAACAATCAATGTCTCAACCTACAAAACAACGCACCCTCCCCATTGTCACTTTCAATTTTGGCCAATAGCAGTACACCTTTTTCTCCCTAATGAAATAGTCTCATTCCATCATTTCATAGTAATGGGGAGGGTTGAATTGCGCAAAGAGCAACGTTTTTCAACCCTTTTGAGTAAAGCTAGATTTTTTCCTTTATTTGTTCTAGCTGTGCTTTTAGAAATACAATAGTCTTTGTTTCTGTTCTGTTAAGATGCAAATGCTGATTGCTAGATCAGAAAAGGAGAAAGCTGGACTGCTAGTGCTAAAGGAAGAAATGATGAAAAAGGAGCGCGAACAATCGCAGAATATGCAGCAGGCAGGCCTGATAGAAGCTCAGCAACAAAGAGAAACCTACATCCAAGAAAACCAAGCCCTTAGTGAGCGGCTATTGGAGCTGCAAAATGAAAACGAGGAACAAATGAAAGTGATGAAGAGCATTTCAGAAATGATCGTTGTACACCAAAGTGAGAAAGAGCAGCTGCTTGATCAAATGAAGACACTTTCACCTGAAGAGTTAACAAAGTCATTGAAGAGGCTAGAAAGAAGGCAATCAGAAGAAGTAAATGCGCTCCTGATGAAGATGGAAGCTCTTGTGGGTGGTATCAAATCAAGCGGTGGGGAAGACTTCAACGCCACAACGAAAGATGACGAATGTGCTAAAAAGCTGGAGGATTTGCCCGACATCATGACTTCGAGGGCACAAATCGCTCGGGGTCTACACCAAAGGATAGCAGAAAACGAAAGAGATCAAAGGGATCTCAAAACGGGTGAAATCCTCAAGAAAGTTCTCAAGTTTATGGGAGATGTTGCACCAGCGGTCGGTGCGGTAGCAGCTCTTCATCCAACGTGTTCACCTTATGCTAGGCCAGTGGCCCAAGCCGTGCAAAGCATCGCCCAAGCTGTACAGCCTCTTGACTGTAGTATCATGTAGCTATTATCTCCAGAAGATTTCTTGAATACGTTCGCAGAAATAGACCGTGGGCTAGAAGCTAAATAATACGAAACTTTGTTTGGGATTTCATCACAGTAACCAGTGAAAATTATATAGAATTAATAGGGAAGAGAACAGCAGTGGGACTTTTTAGAGTTTTGCAAAAAAAAATTGTTGAAGTAGATTGTGTCTTTTTTCCTACTATAACAATAACACATTCTAATACGACTATTTACTAAATTAAGCCGTGTAACAGCTAACATTGAGGGTAATCTGCAATCTTGCTACAAGGTCCAAACGTGCATCACCTTTATTCTTGAAAAAGTGGAATTAAAAGAAAAAAAGATTTTCGGAACTCTTGGAATCTTTAAAATTCCAGAGTAGCTCTTCAACTAGCTAGTCTTTTATATGTGCACTTATTTCATTTCCATGGAAAAGGAATCTTATCTTTACCAGATTCCGTTTAAGAAGGACCTCCAAATTCTCTGTATTATTTATCTTGCCTCTTGAAGTTTAAATTCTATTAAGAAAGGAGACTATGGCTGCCGGTCTGTTTGGCGTCTGTGTCACAAACGGCTCTTGAAGTGGTAGATTTCGGTAAAAGCTTATTCAGAACCTGATGATAATTTAATTCTGTTGGTGCTGAATTTATGAAAGACTGAAATGTCATGTTAAATTACTAAATATGCAAGCTGTCAGTTCTGTTCGTGCGACTTTATCAGTGACCAGTAAGCACTAGGTATAGTCCTTCAAAAGGCTATTAATTACAAAAATTCGACAATATCCCAACTTTATTTTGACATGTAACACCCAAAAGCAAACGTTGTCAAAATTTTTAACCACTAAGTCAAAACCAGCGAACGAAGGTAAACATACGAGGGTGAGAAAAAGAGGAAAATTAAACTCATGAAACGAGTTAACGCAGAGTTTAATAGAAGACGTTTTTGAAAGCCTCTTTTGAACTACATTCTTATAAGAAACTCATCAAATATCCGTTTATCTTACGACAAGTTTGGCACAAAAGCTCTCAAGCCGAGGTGCGATTACTATTAAATGATGCGACATGTAGTAGTAATAATTTACCATTTGCAAACAGATATATCAATCAAAATCACATTAAGGAGTGCTTTGGCCTTGTTTTACTGATAAATCCAAATTCCTCACAATTCCACCATCCTCTATATTTGAGAGAAAATAATAAGAAGAAATGCTTTCTCATTCATCAAACTATCAAAGCTCTCCTGCATCTTGAAATTAGACCTAAGCTGTAGCCTGTGGAAATAACAAGAAGAATCCAGAAGAATACTTAAGTTATACTCCCTCGCAAATAAACTCCGATTGCTCGATCATATGCCTATTGGCATGGTAACTGTAAACGAGGCTTGTGGCTCTGTACGTTGTCTTAGTGGTATAGTGACGAGGTTGTTCCTCTACCCCACAAATGCCAATAACAATTTTCACGGGAAAAGACAACAAACTAATGCGAATAAGGATTACGTTTTTTAAAATTTTATTCAATTTACTCATCTATGTTGCTTTCCCGCGAGAAAAATATTGCCTACTAATAGTTTCATAAAGTATTTTTAATTTATCTATTTATTCGTTGATTTAACTGGCATGCTCCTCCTTTGTGGTTATAATTCTGTTCATATCATGCGTTATTACATATTATATAATAAGCTCAAATATGCACGCATTCTGATTGGTTCTCACTTATGATCTATTGGAGGACAGACAATACCAAGTGCTGACACCGAATGATTCCAGATTGTTTATGTTGTCATGATACGCAATGTTCTGACGCAATATGTCGCACATTGCAATGTTTTTTTGCTTTGGCCATTAGCTAGTTTCTTTTCTCTTTTTCAATGAGAAATCTTAAACAGAATCAGAGCCAAAAAGGACAATCAACCTAAAGCTATTGCAATCCACAGACACAATGAGGCACCGGGAAAACCTTTTTGAAGATTCCTCCATGAAACTAAACCGTCGACGAACAGTTCGGAAGATTAGCTTTGGTAAATGCAATATACTGAATGTATAAGTATTCAAAAGACCTTTTCGTTAGGAGAAATTGGTGTTACCAATGCGACGATACTTTGAGAATACAACTTTTTGCTGTTTCAAACCTCATCCTATTAAACTCGACCCAATCTTCTGGTAAGCCATGGCGTCTAATAGTTTGATCGTGGGTTACTTTGATTGGATGTTAATTTTGAGAGTTTGGAATTAATTATCCTAATTTAGAAGTTGGGCGCTACCGTGGTCGTTGCTTTCATGACAGTTACCTTCAAACTGCCAGTTTATGCAGGATAAGCCATTGCCGTTTTAAATATTCGTTTCCCAATGCCCAACCGACTTTGAAAAAGCAAAATGATTAGTGCAAACCTGCAGTGCATATCTCGATGCAAGTTATCAGTGTTTCCTTTCTTGCCTTTTAGGTATATAGGTATATACCACCCAGATGTATGTAGAGACTCTACACAAATTTCATCAATACAATAATCAAATGTCTCAGAGAACTAGTAGTGTTCTTATTTGAGTTTTAGGGAAAGCAGTATGCATACCTCCAACGTTAAAATTTCAGCAAAGCTTTCGGACTTCTACATTTGTTGTGTTTAGCCATTCAGTTGCAAGACTATCCGTAAGGTGCTTCCAGTCCATGGGTGCTCCATAGCCCAGCTGGCAAAAAACACACGACATTATCTTGGTAAAAGGATGCCAACATCGAGATGCATAGATGCATCGATGCATAGACTACAGAGACTAAAATTTATTAACAACATAAACCAACTTGATTAGCGTGACATGATTTAGTAGTTGACTTCCGTTATGCAGGCCGGTGTGTACTGGGTACGAAGTAAATATTTATTTCCTAAAAGAACTTGGAGTTCGGAATTCACATTCGGCTTTGTAAAGCTATACGAAGCGTTGGAACTCCATCTGTCGAATTGTTTGTTGTCTGGTGGTCGGTGACCTAGTTATAGTTAAAGTAAATACCTTTTCATCGACTCTAATTGAAGCACTCCTTGACTGCCGACTCAAACTGTTGCTAGTCACGGAACACGAACATCGTGACCACTGGACAAGTCGCTCGGCTCACGGTAGGGGAACCAGTACTGAATATGAGCTGTCTTTCAGTTTCTTTCCACTGACAAAAAGCGTTTACTAAAATGTGAGTGATAGCAAAGTGTACAAAGTAATTTTTGTGAAAGATTTCTGCCACAGAAGTCAAACAGGATAAAAATAACCGAGGAAAAGTGGGGTTTGATATTAGTTTATCAACAAGTATTTGAATCAGCCACGAATTCCGGGAAAAAGAGAAAATGGAATATTTGTATTACTTTCCAGCCTACTACAGTGAAATAAATGATAGTAAATAATCTGTTTCTGAAAGGTAACTTTGAATTATCACTTTTCTTTCCTTCGCCGCAACAGATATGGAGAATCTATTTTCGCTTTCAATTTTCCTTCCGGTCTCTTCATTTCTTCGAGCGGTGTTTGTTTGTTTGAATTGATCGGTATTATCCGTAGGCTCTGAATCGTCACTTATACAATGACAGGGTTCTTGGAACAACACCTCAAGAATTATTTTCTCTAACACTGACTTTTGATCTCAAAACTTGTCAAAGTATGATGTTTATATGTAATCCTATGGGTCAGAGACAAAGAATTAAGTATTAGGGAAAATTTGCATAACTCTGCGTGGGTTAATGTGCATCAAGACTTCATCTGTTTGAAGTTTTTGTGTCGGCCAGTGTTTTATTTTCTCAAATATAAGTTGTAATCACGATTAGAATCGTATAAAGAAGGTATTCAAGCGACCACTGACGGAGAAAAGCGGGGTTATCGCCGGTACAAGAACTTTGCCACTTCTTCGTCTCCATCCGCTCTCAAATTATACCCAGTAATCTCCTCTTCAACATTTTCAGGATCTCTGTCTGTAACGTTGTGGCTTTGTACAGCAACAAACGGGTCTTGTAAACATAAACAAACGATACTTTTAATCCATAAGTCGGTTCACTGAAGACTCGAGTACAAGATCGCGAGCACATGTAAAATCTGGCATCCTATTGGATAACAACTATCACGTGACGTTACACTGTCTACACGTCGACTCCTCTGTTTTTTTTTGGCTGTCGCAGGTAAATCATCTCTAATGTTTAGTTAGCCATAGGCCATATATCTGGTGGCTTCCAAAGAAGCCGTCAACTCTATTTGAGTTTCGTTATTGTACTCAGAGTTGATCTGTTAAGCTTGTGGCGTGATCTTTCTGCGTTCATGAAGCAGTCTTAGAGTCGGTCACATGATTTGCCGAATGTTTTCGCTTCAAAAAAGGTTCTTGAAGCGCAACAATGTTTTCCTAGAAATAGGCATCGGGAAAAAATATGTTCCCAATTCAATTGAGGTAAAAATGAATATTTGATGTCGTAAACAGAGTAACGCAACAACTAATGGCCAGAAGCGACAAATTATCCTACAGCTGATGTACCTAAAAAAGGTAAAAGAAGCATATCGTCAAAAACGAAAGAAAATACAAATTTTACGAAAGGAAAAATTTATATGTACAATATCATCTATTACGTGGCTGATAGGTGTACATCTGCTTTACACAAAGTGTTAACTATGATCACAGGAGGTAACCATTTCTGAGAAATTGTATTTTCCTGTAAATTGATAACGATTGCTGTCGTTGAAAGCTAAGAAATGCTTCTACTCGATTGACTGATGTTTTTATCTAGCTTTTTCATTCAGGTTTTGTGGATCTTTTTTTTCAGCCGGTTATTGTATATTTCTGTCACTTCCTCAAGCTTTCCTTCACCACTACCTAATAGTCAATTTCTGTGAAATTTTAAAAAAAGAAATTTGATTGCTTTAAATACTGTTTTCAGCAAAAAGAGGGTATCGGCGTAATTGCATGTTTAATTCACTGCAAACATCGACATCGCAAACAAATATCACGAGTATGATTACAGACCGAATCGGATGACACGAAGTCTTATAACCAATTAATCATGAAAATTACAATTTCCGAGAAAAGAAGAGTAGCCAAGTTTTTCTTTTAAGTGCTATTTAGTTTATTTAAACCACAACTTTGAATGTGATTGACCGATTGAACTGTCCGATAACAACCTGTTCGATAACAAATTGCATCTAGTGGCTTCCAGAGAAGCCGTCAACGTTATTTGAGTTTCGTTGTTGTGCTCATGGTTTCCCGTGAAATGGTTCACAAACCGAGCCACTCGCCGCTTCACTCGCGAATTTCTCAAGAGAAAGGGAACTTCATGCTGTAGATACCATGTGATTTGATCTCCGTTATTTAAGAGTCGTTTGAAATAAGTGGTTTGCTGACTGCGATAAAATTCCATTGAGTAGCCCAACTTTCAACACTTTAAACTGATTTGATTAGGTTCAGACCATCAAGTTTCCACTGCTTTTCGACTGACTCAATTTTGTGTTTAATGCATTCTTGAATGATTAAACGTTTCTAATTTTCTGTCTTTAGTGTATAGCAGAGGAGAGAGTTTGGTATCGAGAGTTGATCCTCTCAGTGGCCTTGGTCAAAAAATGGCGGTAAGCTTGAACTGACTACAATTTGTTTCATTTGAAGAAATTTTTGCTTGTGGCAGAAAAACAATTTTTGTAATTTCAAAAAGCAGTTTCGAATCTCTAGTAAGGCATAGCGATATGGGAATTTTATGAAGGGGTTGTGTCTTTGTGATCTATCAGTGTGGTTGACTGGTAATGAAAGCTACAAAACCAATAGTTGTTAATTCTTACGTATGCTGAAAGAATGAACATCAAACCTTCCTCAGTCTTCCGGCATTCTTAGCGTCACAAGAAGCAGTCTTGGTGTTATGATATATGTGTCTCGTTCAGTTAACTATCATCATTTTTTTTTGTGTGTGTGTGTGTGATCCAGCTATTTTCAATTGCAACGTCGGCCATTTATTTGTATATCCTTTTTCGATGTTTGATAAAATGTCGTGGACAGAAATACCTGAGAAACAAGTTTCTTTATATTGAATTATTTACGCTTTGTACCTACTGACAGGAATTCCAGAAAGAGAGCGGTGAACTGAGAACAGGTATGGCACCTTTATCGCCCCGAAACTGCTTGTCCAGAGTTCAAAATAATTTTTCAGCTTTTAGCTAGGATTTGTAGGCTTTTGTCTGGGCTCTTTTTTTCCCCAGCTGTCAATAAGAAATTTACGTGTATTGCTGAAACGGGACCCGTTGCCTAGCAATGACTAAAATCTTCCTGAATCAAAATTTACTCTTTCCCTTGAGAAACCTTTTCTTGTTTAAGAAAATATGTATGTATATGGTGTACATATAGTATACGTTAAATTGCTAAAATAATTTCAGCATTAGAATCTCTTCCGTGTTTGTTCAAGCGTGAAATATACAACTTTGTTCGGACAAATTGTCGCGCTTCTCCATTCACGCTATAGGAAATTCGTACAGTCAAGTACTGACTTCTATTTGAACGAGTGAGAAGGCTTTGCAAACGACACTAAACAGGATTTGGCGGAGAATAAATCTTGACTAAAGGTAGTATGTACGTGCAGAGACACAAACACGGTAATGTGACGGTGTGGTCACAAACTTGCATGTTTCACGCTTGAGCTGAATACTGTGGACTAAAATACCTTCTGTTGTACGCTTCAAATTTCGAAACTTTATACTCATTTACGTTTCCAAAAAGCTTTTGAAACATTTCTTGGCTACTTTCCTACCTGATATGAAATGTTCACCATAACATGACGGCGACTTTTACTTCAGTTGGAAGATCGATATGCAAAATAATTTCTATAAAATTTTAGTTCTTCGGTGAAAAATCGCTAACAAGTGTGCTAAAAGTTCCGGCTGCCGGCGGCAGCCGACTGTTATTTTGAACCCTGCTTGTCATTGTCACAGTCATGTGGATGTGTAAGGAAGACCCAGTAATTGCAAAGGGATCACACATGTATTCAATATAACTTCATGTGCTTGATTTTATTAAAAACTGTGTTTAGCAAAACCGGTTAGGTTAACACTTATTATCATATTATAAACTAGATGGAAGCCTGTGCAGTACCACGAATAGTTTTTTCTCGCATTAAAAGTGTAAGTTTGCTGACTGGAATTGAATCGCTGGAATATTGCCCTCTATCATAGTGACGGATGATAGTCAATTTTCCTTTCATCATTCTGAGATGTGGTGTATAAATTTTTTTCTTAACACTCATTAGTTAACTTTATGTCTCAGCTGTAATTTTTATGAAAATGCACGAAGTCAAGTCATGGCAATCGATTGTAGAGTAGGTTAGCAATACATTGCAACGGTGAGACAAACTGACTTTATTATTTAGGGGCTGTTTCGCAGAGGACTGGTGATAAAACTGCAAGAGCGATCCCTCTCTGTCTTCCTAACAATTATCAGTGGGATTCTAAGACTTGTCAATGCGTTAAAACCAATGAAGTTCGTTCTTCATTGTATGTAGTTGAAGAGGCACTTGAGGAGCTGAGGAAAGTCAAAGGTATAGGCCTATGCTTTGTCCTGAGAAACAGGAAATGAAAAATTCTGTGTGGTAGATATCCAGTTCAGATGCACTGTTGTCATGCGTAACAATGAAATAAATGATGGCCAGTGTAGACGATTTTCATAACTGTGTGGCCTAACTAGCGCTATCCTTCCATGTGCGTGTAAGCCAGGCCTCGTCAACATGAATGGAATGAATTTAGTACCATTTTAAATTGAGACTCAAGGGGCTTACTCAAATGAAAGAGGTCTATTCTATTAAGTAAAGTAATACTGTAAGCTCAGTAGGTAGCCAGTTCCTTAAAAAAATCAATCACAAAACCTCATGACTAAATGAAAATAAGAAAAAACAAACGAGAGAAAGCGAAACGAAACGAAAGGACAAGGAGAAAATACGCAAAAACTGTTGTGAAGTTTATCATTGACTTGCATGAAGATTTGAAGCGCATCAGGCCGCGCTCTATTTGATGATTTAAGGGAACGATTTTACTGCAAAAAGAAGTTGAAACAAGAGCTACCATGTGCGTGTCTGTTTATTGTTTATTTCACTTCAGTGTGAATTTGAAGCCTAATGTGGTATAGTAATGGCAATTAAATTAAAGTTTTCACCTTCCTCTGTAGAACAGGCCCAATGTGCACCGTTGCTGTCTCTGGTCCTTTACAGAAAGGAAAGTCTTACATTTTGAGTGAGGCTTTTGATCAACCAGAGGTATTCCCTCTTGGACACGAATTTGATCCGGAGACCATGGGAATCTGGATATGGATCGTGCCAGAGAAATATAAGGTGTGAAACTTAGACTTTGGAAATTTATTCCATATAAGCCACAGTAATATTTCAAATTATTAAGTGGTAGGAGATCGAATCTCCCATATTGTATGTCAAATGACGTGACTCACGATTCTATTTTGCTTAAATACCGCTCATACGTTTGCTTGCATGCGCCTTTGATATTAATAAGGAGGAAGTATCAGACGTTCTAAGGGGTTTTTGGGATCTGCAATGATGACAATTAGCATATGGCAAGTACTAGCATAGTTATTATCTTATTCTCGTGACTGTGTGCACGATAGACCTGTTGAAAAGCTAGAAAGCTTTGAAACGTTAAAGCGTGCCACAGATTAATGTGATATGTGGCATCGCTCCCTCTCTTTTCATTTTTTTTAGAATTGATATACAGACGTGCTCAAAGAAAATGTGGAGTGAAAGTGATATCTAAAAAACTTGAAATCTGATATTTGGCCCCTCCCCCTCGCCCCCGTGTTTTATCCTTCATTGTTACGCAAAACACTCGACGGTTCCGCTTGCGTGTTTCTATGGTTTCTGATAACAAAAACTAAATGAGCCTCATAGACTGGCGCAAACAGTAGTATTTTCTTGAAACTGCCTAAGTGCAAAGTTTATGACAGCATTAGTGTACCGAGAACTCATGGACAGAGCACAGACTGAGTCCCAGCGAGATTTTGGAACCGAGCCAGACTGGTCTTGATCTCTGAAGTTTCTATCATGATAGGAGACAAACATCCTGTGTGGTCGAAAGCGTTCTGCTGAACGAATGTGGGAAATATGGTAAATTTTGAGCTCAGTATTCTGACGCTTTCTAGACTTAAGGCACCGGTCATTACTTATCGCCTGAGGTGGGGGGGGGGGGGGGGGGGAAGAAGGATTTTTTATTACCTTACCCGATCCCGCCATAAGGCTATGTGATATTCTCGACCCTCCACATTTTCAACTGCAGTAAATATTCTATATGCCCCCTTTATACTCATTTGGCAACTAATGATCCTCGATCGGTTCCCACTTAAAACCAAGTGATACCTAAAAATTCTTCACCCATCCCCAGGCGAAATAAATGAATAATGAATAATGACTGGTCTCTTACCTTATTTAGGACTTAAGTGGCCAAGACGTCACCGTGGTGCTGTTGGATTCAGAGGGTGTTGACGCTGTTCGACTATCAGATATTTACTTTAACCGTTCTGTTGGCTTCCGTGCTTATTTATAACTCAAGTGGTGTTCCCACAAGGCGTGATCTCGATAGTTTGCAGTATCCTTACCATATCAATCACATTTTGTAACATGACCTAAACGGTTGCCAGTAGTGTGTACTATTCACGGTCCTTTTTTCTCTCGTCCATAACGTAAGGATCAATGGTTGTTAACATAAGCAAAAGAATTGGAAGCACGTGTTCGGATCCTGAATTTTTTTCAGGTTTCTTTTCAGCAATTGCTTTAATTGAAGCTTATTTGCGAAGACCGTTTTTTCACTCTTCATATCAAACGATATCATTAATTTCGATTCATTACATGAATAATAGAGGAATAATAATAAAGGAATGCTCTTCCCAAGAAGAAACTTAGAGCTGAAGAGATTGAAAGGTGAAATGTTCAAAATTTGATTTAGGCTCCTTACGGGTTACGACAAATAAAATATGACTTTGATTACTTTGGTCCTAATCAATACTTCTGGATTTTCTTTAATGTCGATTTAGCTTTATCTCTAAGCTGTCTGAACGAATCCATGCAAGATCTAACTGGAAAGAAACTGATAAGAAAAAAGAAGAAGAGTTCTTACACAGAACGTTTCATTTCTTTATTTGGTTGCTGAGAGATGAAGTGCCCTCCATTCCACGCGACTGCAAAGACATCAAGGATTACTTCTTGAAAAAGGTTAGAATCCAAAACAAGGTCGAGACGCCGTCTCAAAAGGTCGCAAATGGAAGGGATACTAAAGCCAAATAAATGATTCTTTACACAGGTTTTCCGTCAGAATGCTCCCCGAAGTAGGAGTGATGTACCAGATGTAGCCGAGGGCATCTAAAATGTAGTTCTTTCCTGGTTTTAATGCGTTTGCCCTATCCCCTCCTTCAACTGATCCAAATGTGTTAAACAATCCTAACACGAAAAAGGATCAATTACGGCCTCAATTTTTGAGTGAATTAGAGCAGTTTAAGAAGATGATAAAGTCCATGCTAGTCCCAAAACAAAGCAGCACTAAAGGAGAGCTTGTAACTGGAGAAGGTACTTGTTCTTGTTTATATTTTAGTTTTTGTACTTTCTCAATCTCTTGCCCGCATAAACACAGGAAACTCAAACTCGAGCGAAATCTGTCAATTGGCGTCCTTCTGTGGTATGTAAGCTCAAACGATACAGTGGAAAGTACGATTTTCTGAACTTTTTCTTCTTCAACGTTCTTTTAAAATTGCTCAAAAAATACAAATTTAAGGTGAAGGAAATCTCACAAATTACTCCCTTGGATGCAAAATGTTAAGCTTTCTTATTGGAACTTTTATGTAACATTAATAGGTGTAAGTCTATGGTGTGTCTGTTTGTACTCGAATGCAGCCACTGATAATACCTCTGAATATATATATTCTATCCTCTGGTCTCAGTTCCTAATTTGCTTATACTTTTATGTTTTTTTTTTAGCTTTCACTTTAAACCAAATTCCTTTGATGCCAGTACTACCCAATGCTATCTTACCTTTGCTTCCTTTCACAACGTTAAGACTGTAAATCTTGTCAGACTGTGCAAACTTAAAGGAGCCTCACAGTACTAAAAACTGAGAACTGAATACTGAGTACTAAGTGTTTGTTGTTTCATAGGTCTTGCCGCCCTGGTCACACATTACGTTTATCGTGCCATCAATACTCCTGATGTGGTTCCAAACGTTCAGGTCGCGTGGGATCTGTTTGTTAAAGACAAGTGTTCAGACACCATAAAGAAATGTCAACAGAAATATAACGAGCTTATGGACTTAAAACTGCCATGTGATAATGCTGAGATACATTTGTGTCACGAATACGCAATGGAGGAAACTAAAGATCTGTTCATGGCGGAAATGTCTGGCATTTCAACAACCGCAGTGGAGAAGCAACTGAGGGAACTGAAGGTGACACCCTTAAGCAGTAGCTAAGACACTGATTTTCGAAGGCCATTTATTTTGCCTTCTTCTTCACAAAGATGATCCATACTGTAAGTCTCTGCCTTGGGGAGACGGTTTCGAATAGTAAAATCATAGCTGAAGGGAGTAAGCTGATACAACATCAGTAATTGGTAGTACTCAAAGGGACTAGTCGCATGATATTAGCTGCAAGAACTTGTTGTAGAGACTTTTTTGGTAATCAGTGTTTACTGACCATTCTAGGCTCTTTTGTTCTCCTGGTAAACCGATGGTGAATTAATACACTCATTAAAGGAAGCAAGATATTAATTTTGTTTGAAAGAAAGAGGTATCCTCTACGTTTCTTCGCAATTTAATATATTTTAGGATGCTTGATAAAATTATCTTCGATTGAATTGGTTTTTTTTTCTTTCTATAAATTTCAATTTTAGAGTTTTTTCAAGAAACGGTTGAACGAATGGATGACTGAGAATTCAAGGTTAACAAGACAATTCTGTGATGATCTTCTGTTACAACTAAAAACAAAACACCTAGATCCGGTCATTGAGCAGCTTCAAGGAAGAGAAGGTTTAGATTCATTCGATGACATGCTGCACGTTTATCGACAAATCAAAGATGACTACGAGGCAAGCGCATTGGGTGCTAAAGATGCCATTGCTGAGGCGTTCTCCGACTTTCATTCCGTAAGAAGCCCTTATCTTATTCTGATCGTTCTCCAGATATTTAAGATTGATCCCTAAGTTTATATGTTAAACATAGAAACTCCCATTGGTCACCAGTTACTCAGCACTGCTTCACCATCGTTACTTTCAAATGGATAAGCTTGAAAAATGATGTTCTTTACATGTTTGACCTATAATTAAAACTCCATGGAAATTCTCACGATATTTCCATACTCTTTTACAGAAACTAGCTGCGGATACAAAACAATACCGTGATAAACTGAAACAACTGAAAGATTTTGACCAGAGAGCCGCGAGGGAAATAGCAGCAGCAGTTTTCATAGAGCGGGAAAGGATACGGCTTGAGGTACGTTATGCACACACATTGGAATTATAGACTGAACGACATAAGAGACTGACATAACGGTAAGCTCGTCAATCTCGGTATTGGTGAAGGGTTTTGGAGTTAAGTTATCCACGTACAAATGCGGTACGTTTCCATGACACTTAAATCTGAATGGGTACCAATCATGCTTTTATGTTCATTTTGAAGGTATCCTGGTTTACCTTTTCGTAGTTTATTCATGACTTGAACGATAAGGTATCCAAAGCTGCCTACTTTGTGTTATGTTTTTCAGGAAGTCAACGCTGGTTTGCAGCAGGAAAATCGAACAATGGAAAAGGAGGTATTCATCTTCGTTAGATTTCCTAGTTCCCTTGAGAAAGATGGAAGAAAACAATCGATGTCACAACCTACAAAATAACGCACGCTCCCAGTTTTCACTTTCAACTTTGGACAATAGCAATACACCTTTTTCTCCCTAATGAAATAGTCTCATTTCATCATTGCATAGTAATGAGGAGGGTTGAATTTGGCCAAGAGCAATGTTTTTCAACGCTTTTGAGTGAAGCTAAATTGTTTCCTTTATTTGTTTTCGTTGTGCATTCAGAAATACGATAGTCTTTGTTTCTGTTCTGTTAAGATGCAAATGCTGATTGCCAGATCAGAAAAGGAGAAAGCTGGGCTGCTACTGCTAAAGGAAGAAATGATGAAAAAGGAGCGCGAACAATCGCAGAATATGCAGCAGGCAGGCCTGATAGAAGCCCAGCAGCAAAGGGAAACCTACGTCAAAGAAAACCAAGCCCTTGGCGAGCGGCTACTGGAGGTGCAAAATGAAAACGAGGAACAAATGAAAGTGATGAAGAGCATTTCAGAAATGATCGTTGTACACCAAAGGGAGAAAGAGCAGCTTCTTGATCAAATGGAGACACGTTCACCTGAAGAGTTAACAGAGTCAATGAAGGAGCTAGAAAGAAGGCAATCAGAAGAAGTAAATGCTCTCCTGATAAAGATGGAAGCTCGTGTGGGTGGCATCAAATCAAGCGGCGGGGAATACTTCAACACCACACTGAAAGACGACGAGGATCTGCCAGACATGATGACTTCGAGGGCACAAATCGCTCGGGATCTACACCAAAGGTTGGCAGAAAACGAAAGAAATCAAAGGGATCTTACAACGGGTGAAATCCTGAAGCAAGTCCTCAAGTTTATGGGAGATGTTGCACCAGTGGTTGGCAAAGTAGCAGCTCTTCATCCAACGTGTTCACCTTATGCTATGCCAGTGGCCTCAGCCGTGGTAAGCATTGCCGAAGCTGCGCAGTCTCTTGACTGCAGTATCATGTAACTATTATCTCCAAGAGATTTCTTGAATACGCTTGCAAAAACAGAAAGTGCACTAGAAGTTAAATGATACGAAATTGCATTTGGGATTTCATTAAAGTAACCAGTGAAAATTATGTAGGATTAAAACTTTTTAGGGTTTTGCAAAAAAAATTAATGATTTTGATCAAGGATGACGATAACATGATGCCTAAATCGTGTCTTCAATTCTCATTTCGTTAATTCCTCTTTGTGTTGACTGCTGTTCTTGCCCTCCACCCCCCCCCCCCCCCTTTCCCCTATTCCTACCCCAAGCCCCAGTTATTCGAGGGGTAGGTAACTCTCTCCACTAGATAAATCTCTTTCCGGTGGATAGTGCAGTAAGTTTTGTTAACTCTTATCCACTGGAAATCGTGACCGATTTATCAGTTGGATAGCGTTATCCACTCAGGTGTTTAAATAAGATTAGATAAGACTCTGTAAGCTGAAGAAAAGTTCCTCTTGTGATTTGAAAAATGAGAAGAGGAATTATGCATATTTGCATTATGTATGAAAAATATTTTCTTAATAGACATTCTGAACAATCATATCTCCTGCAGGTCAATGAAAACGCACATCTAGTAAGCTCATGAACTTATCAAAATTCAAAAGGCCATAGAATATCAACACATGAACTTATCAAAATTTCTGCTGTAAAAGTCGTAATCTGGTTGCAATCTGTGGCAGGCCTTCAGCCTCGTTAAGGGCAGTTTCAGCTCTCAATCCTTGTAATGCTTGCTGAAAAAAAAATTATCTGCGTGGAATTTATTTGTGTATATTGGATAACCCTTCGATCAACTGGCGTTGAAGCGTTTGAGGGAAGTTCATTCTTGTGGCCTGTCTGCTGGGTCGGTGGGAATGTGTGTGCCTTCCATGCTCAGTGGGTTACTCTGATATAGCTCTGATTGGTCAATTGGCTGCCTTTCAAAACTTTTTTAAAGAAAAAAATTAAAATATTTTGGTCCCATAAATTTGCCAAAAATTTTGCTTTATTATTGATTGTAATTTGACCAAATACCATTTGAACAACCAGTGAATTTCATCTTTTTACTATTTAGCACTTTCAAGATAAAATGTTTAAGGTCTTAGGTTTTTATTTTTACTGAATGGAGTGTTTGTATGATCAGTTCTAAGTTAAAGATTCAAAATTCAGTATTATTCATTTATTCATGTTTGAATACAGCAATTTTAATAACTGTATTTTCAAATCATATAATTCCATTAGAAAATAAGACCTTTTTTTAACTAACTAGCTAACTAACTTTTTGGCACTGGAGCAGCTTCAATGAATGATTCTTTAATAAATAACTGTCAGATCAGTGAAAAAAAAACCTGAGTCCTTTTGTAAATAAAAAAAGGCCTTATTTAGTTATATTTAGGCTTTTTATGCTCACAAAGTTTATTTTCAGGCCAGTAAACTGTACATTGTCTATGATATACATGTCTAATTTCACCTAACTTTGTATATTTACAAGCGTGACATTCTTCAAGCTGTCACAGCGGTTACCACTGATAAACTGTCATGATCATAAGCCTTCTTTCAACTCATGCTTTAGGCAGATTAAAATTTGAAAATTGATAATAAAATGCAAAACTGAAAGAGAAAAACATGTTTCTTTGGTCCTTCTTGGAAGATGATTCAACTTGTCAAGTCATTTGAAGCCATATTTGTTCATATTGTTTGTTGACACATTTGGGACTGCTGCAATCTGGGGCAGATCATGATAATATTTCGTGACAAAATATTATAGACATTGAAAGAGACGTTACCCCCAAACTACCCGTTTACGTAGAATAAGCCATTGTCGTTTCAATTATTCGTTTCCCAATGCCCAACCGGCCTATCATTTTGAAAAAGCAAATGATTTGTGCAAACCTGCAGTGCATATCTCGATACACTAGTATTTAGTGTTTCCTTTTTCGCTTTTTAGGTATATAAGTATATAACACCCAGATGTATATGGTGACCCTACACAAATTTCGTCAACGCAAAAATCGGATGTCTCAGATGAACTAGGAGTGTTCTTATTTGAGTTTTAGGGAAAGCAGTATGCATACCTCCGACGTTAAAATGTGAGGAAAGCTTTCGAACTTCTACATTTGTTGTGTTCAGCCATCCAGTTGCAAGACTATCCGTAAGGTGCCTCTTTCTGTAGCACGTCAAAACAGTCCATAAGTGCTCCATAGCCTAGCTGGCAAAAGGCACAAGACATTGCCCTGGTAAAAGGATGCCAATATCGAGATGAATAGACTACAGAGACTAATATTTATCAACATCATAAACCAACTCGAGCTGCGTGACATGATTTAGTAAAAGACTTCCGTTTCGCAGGCCGGTGTGTACTGGGTACGAGGTAAGTATTTAGTTCCCAGAAAAACTTAGAGTTCGGAATTCACATACGACTTTGTAAAGCTATACGGAGCGTTGGAACTATATCTGTCGGATTGTTTGTTGTCCGGTGGTCGGTAACTTAGTCATAGTTAAAGTAAATACCTTTTA
Source organism: Pocillopora damicornis (assembly GCF_964200805.1). NCBI lineage: Eukaryota > Metazoa > Cnidaria > Anthozoa > Scleractinia > Pocilloporidae > Pocillopora > Pocillopora damicornis. Next base: position 25,598,636 of record NC_142672.1, on the reverse strand, counting down.
ATCGACTCCACTTGAAGCTGTCCCTGACTGCCTACGCAAAGTATCGCTAGTCACAGAACACGAACATCGTAACCATTGGAGAGTCGCTCGATTCACGGTAAGGGAACCAGTGCTGAATATGAGCTGTCTTTCAGTTTCTTTACACCGACAAAAAGCGTTTACTTAAATGTGAGTGATAGCAAAGTGCACAAAGTAATTTTTGTGAAAGCTTTCTGCCACAGAAGTCAAACAGGATAAAAATAACCGAGGAAAAGTGGGTTAGATATTGATTTATCAAGAAGTATTTGAATCAGGCACGAATTCCGGGAATAAGACGAAATGGAATACTTTTATTGCTATACAGCTTACTACAGTGCTATTTTAAAGTAAATAATCTGTTGCTGAAAGGTAACTTTGAGTTATCACTTATCTTTCCAACGCCGTAAAAGAAATGGCGAATCTACTTTTGCTTTCAATTTTCCTTCCGGTCTCTTCATTTCTTCGGGCGGTTGTTTGTTTGTTTGAGTTGATCGGTATTCTCCGTAGGCTGAATCGTCACATATACCATGAAAGGGTTCTTGGAACAACACCTCAAGAATTATTTTCTCTAAAACTGAGTTTTGATCTCAAAACTTGTCAATCCTCGAGGCCGTGCCACAAGTGTTCGTGTTTGTCAGGAGATCGATTGAACAGCAGTTTCTTATTGCGTTATGGTAAATATTATACCAGACTGTGCCACAAGAAAGAACCTCGAATGACTTTCAGCTGAAAGTGTGATGTTTATATGTAATCCTACAGGTTGGAGACAAAGAAATTACAATTTTATATCTTTTAATTTTTTTCAGAATTTTTCTTAGAACTTTCAGAGTTAATCTGTTAAACTAGCAGCGTGACTCTTTCTGCGTTAATGAAGCAGCCTTAGAGTCGGTCACATATTTGCCAAATGTTATCGTTTCCAAAAAGCTTCTTGAAGTTAGCAGTATTTTCCTACGTATAGGCCAAAAAATTCGGGAAAAATATATTTCCAATTTAATTGAGATAAAAATTCATTTGATGTCGTAAACAGAGTAACGCAACAACTAGTGGCCAGAAACGACAAAAATATCCTACAGCTGATGTACCCAGAAAAAGGTAAAAGAAGCATATCGTCAATAACGAAATAAAATACAAGATATGTTGATAGGAAAATTTATATGTACAAGATCATCCATTGCGTGGCTGATAAGTGTACATCTGCTTTACACAAAGCGTTAACTTTGATCACAGGAGGTAAACATTTCTGAGAATTTGTATTTTCCTGTGAATTGATAACGATTGCTGTCGTTGAAAGCTAAGAAATGCTGCTACTCGATTGACTGATGTTTTTATCTAGCTTTTTCACTCAGATTTTGTGGATTTTCTTTTCAGCCGGGTATTTTACATCTCTATCAGTACCTCAAGTTTTCCTTCCCCACTATTTGATAATCAAGTTCTGTGAAATTAAAAAAAAAAAAATTGGATTGCGTTAAGATTCATAATTTGCCTTACGCTTCGATCGATTCAATTTTACTTGGGGGAACTAGACGCGTTTCTCCTTTTTTGTGTTTAGTGTTTAAAGCAGTGGAGATAGTTCGCGAAAAGAAAGCTCGTCAAAGAAGTGAAAGGGGAAGATAAAGATGGCGGTAAGCGTTCATTTGTTGCAATTAATGTATACACAGAAAAAAATTAACTTTGATAAGTGCAGTAGAGCAAACACTTTTGGCCACAAATGACACAAGCTAATTTTTCAAAAGACTGTATCTGTAATGGTGTATGTCACACCGAAGGCAACTTCTTTCAGTGTTGTCTTTCGCGTAAGTCTGACGAAAAGAAATATTATTAGTTAGCGATGTGCCTCGGAAATAGTGTTTCCACTGTTCGTATATGTTCTTTATCAGTTGCATATGTGATAATTTTGAATACCTTGAACTATGACAACATGATCGTAATTGGCAAATGCGAAAGAATGAGCGGAAACTCTCCTGCAGCAGTATTGCATTTTTGGTCAATCACGAGACAGTCATCTTTCATGATGAAAGGTGACTATTTAGTTAGCTTGCCGGCTTTTCTTTATCTGTTATCGCTATTTTGATCTGCAGTCATGGAGTGCATACCAGACTGAAAGTGAAGAAGAAGCTTTAGCCAAGGCAATGCAACTTTCGCTTATGGAAGATGAAAAATCGTCAAGAAAAGCGGTGAGTACAACTGTTGAACATGCAATATTATTCCACATTATTTTATAGGCCAAAGTTCATTCTACCATCTTTAATGGTTGTCCCCTGCATTTTTTCAAATGACGCAAAGTTAGTTGTTATTGGAAAGATGTGTTGAAGTTGTTTACCTAAATGAATGCCAAATTTTCAATGGCCAGCCTAGCTAAGGTTTTGGTCGCAAAACTTGATGTCAAGGGAGTGTTGACAGAATTGATCACTATAGCTATCCTTATCCACACTCTTATTTGAAACCACACCACTCCTCATACAGAGGGGGCCAGAGTGCAGATGGATTATATCGGTATATAGGCTATCCTAGGTATATCACCGCCTTAAATTTATCTATATTTAATCGATCTTTGAGTTTTGAGTTATCACTGGCTGTTGAGGTTTAGAGAGATAATTCTCATGTGGCTGTGTTTGTGTTGACAGGAGTTCCCGATTCACATCGGCGAAGAGACACCAGATGGCAGACTATCATCGAGAGAAGCCCCATCGTCATCCTCTTCTTCTCATCAAAGACAACCCCAGAGAGAGGAGGCACGCCTTTTAAAAAGTGCTCACGGAGGTATGTAATGTATTATAATTAACATTTATCATGAACACTCAAATTTGCAACGTAATGAAGACAACTTTAGTGTTTTTTTATTTGGTCTTGAAAAATGATTATTAATTATATTGGTTGAAGCTTGACACTTTTTTAAAAAGCTTTCCAACTTTAATAGATGCAAAATGTTTGGTCATGTTCAGGTTTTCACCTAACGTGTTTTCACCAATTGAAAGGACTTTATTAAGACACGAATAGGGATTTTTAGGCTTCACACGAGAGTGAGACAACAAGAAAATCTAGGTTTCCATGGGGAATCGAACCCCAGTTAATTTAACGAGTCAACAGTGATTTAGCGTGTTCTGTACTCTTATCGAAAACGATATTAATCATCACACTGGTCAAAATTTTGTGGACACACGAAGCGCAGCCACAAATCGACGTCAAATGAAACGATTCTTTCAGTTCGTTACCATTGCGTGACACGTTGACGCCACCAGCGTTCTCTGTACTCTTATCGATAACGGCAAATTGGCCAATCGAATTCTTACATTACTGCCATTTGTGGAAAAACGACATTTTACTGTGTTTCTTTTTCTGCTGTGAATTTTGGAAATAATTACGCCAGCCACTCTCGTAGAGAAACAAATATGAACAAAAATAATGTTATTTTTGTTAGTAGGTCACTCAGCTGGAGCACTCCCACTCTGTCTGCCTAATAACTATCAGTGGAACTCTAAAACTCGCCAATGCGTTAAAACAGAGGAGAAGCGTTCTTCATTGTACTTTGTTGAAGACAGTCTTCGGGAACTGAGGAAAATTAAAAGTACGGGTCTGTTCTCTATCTCAGATAAGAAATACCTCAAATGTAAAAAAATTTTAAAAAAACCAGAGGAAAAGGGGAGCGCGCTGTACCCGTTACCTGCAAGTCGTCCTGCTGCGAGTCTCACTATGGACTACAACTTTTGCCTAATTCTGTCGAAACTCCCCGCCCCCTCTCAATCAGGTTGAGAGGTTTTTTGCTTCAGGAGGTCCAATTTTCCTGTTAGCAACAAGGAAAACTTTCAAAAAAAAGGGGAAAGGGGGAAATGTTTGAAACATTGTGACGAAGATTATAAGTTCTATTGTGAAAAATATTTACTACCAGGATTTAAGAATAAAGATAGAAGAACAACAAATTAGACCATTAAACAAATATAGCATACATGAATGAATATAAAAGCTGATAATAAGTTTGATAATGACGATGGCGATGATGACGATGGAATAATGAACTTTTAACGGCAAAACAATTCTGTGGTCTGTTTACCAAAAAGAAGAAATATGCAACTAGCCTTGTAGCAATAAAAATAATTATCAAACTAATGTTAATAATAACATCAATTAGACCTAAAACGATAATGATAATAATGATAAAAATGATGATAATGGTAATAAAGCATTTGCTTATTTAGTTTGCGCTATATCATTGACTCTCAGCGAGGAGCAGGGAAGATGTGCTTATTTTAACCGATAGTAATCTGATTATATATAAATACCATTAAGGTTTAGATTTCCTTAATTGCTCTTTAGCTTTATTTCAAAGATTTCTGGACGAATAATAACATTAATTAGACGTAAAACGATAATGATAATAATGATAATAAAAAATTTGTATGTTTAGTTTATTTATTTTGAACTTAAGTGCAAGTTAGGTTGATAATTGACATATGCTTGTTTAATTCTTTCAATCCGATAAATTAATACCGGCTAATGTGGTATTTTGTGGTTTACACTACCAAGTTTTCTTTCAATCATAAAATTAATCGGTCCTTGCCCTCTGTTATGGTACAACAGGTCCAGTCTGCACCGTGTCCATCGCTGGTCCGTACAGAAAAGGAAAGTCTTACATTTTAAGCCAAATCTTTGATCAACCGGAGGTATTCCCACTTGGGCACAAAATGGTGGCGGAGACCATGGGAATCTGGATGTGGATCGTGCCTGAGAAATATAAGGTGTGAGCCATAACCTTTGCTTTGGTAATTGAGTGAATCTTCCTTATAAAATTAACTATACATGTACTTAGGTTGCAATGTTTAGATTATTCTGCTTGTGAAACCTAGACTATGTGTCGAAACAAGGAACCTCTTGAAGTGGATTACACCACCCTATTAAGGGCAGCTGAATTTTCCCGAAAAAAAGCACGTAGATGGGTAGAATTAACGGTAGACATTGCAAACGTTAGCTAGATGCTAAGACTTAATGTGGTCTCAGGAACATTTTCTGTACCTTTATTTTCTCTACAAAACACATGATGGTCATATACACGGCACTTTTGTAAAGGATCGGTGAGATTTGTAAAGTTTGATATGCCACCTATAGCATAACTCAATTTTTTTTTCTTCAGAAATCCTGAATAACCAGTCTAGCCACAGCTGATCAGTAGGAAATTAGACTGATTGTTCAAATCGAAAAGACCCAAAATCCATTATCCAATTAATCGTCCTCCTTCTCCCTAACCCTATCCTCAGTTGTGAAGTCTCGCTCTTGATGCATGTCGGACACCAAAAGGCAGTTGCGCTAGCTTGCACGTCGTAACATAGCTAATGGTTTTCTTTGCCGCATCCTGAAGCTTTTTGGAATTTTTATGATCTAGGACGCAAGGGGCAGGGAGATTACAGTAGTGCTGTTGGATTCAGAAGGGATTGACGCTGCCTCCGGTGTAGGCCGTGACGATAATCAGATATTTACTTTAACTGTTCTTTTGGCCTCCGTGCTCATTTATAACTCAAGCGGTGTCCCCACAAGGCGTGATCTCGAGGGTCTCGAGTATCCTTGCTATATCAAACTTTTAATTGTCTCATTATTACAGGTGTTGCCAATAATACGCGCTCTGTGCATTCTTTGTTTTTTTTTTCTTGCGTCCAAAAACTTCTAGTTCGCTTCTGGGACAAAAATCCTGGTACGTGATGTAAGATTACTGATAGCAATAGAGCAGTATTCAATAAGTGTCGAAAATGGAAATGCATGGTTCTTGCCATACTACTGTTTGTGATTGTTCCAAAACAACCGCGCCAAAATCTCAACCGATCAGATTCAAAACCAAAACCCGTCACGACTGAGTCACCCGTTTCTTTATCGCGCTTCATGCTGTTTGCTTGTTCTTACTTTGAGTTCTCATTAGCTCCTTGCTCCTTTGTTCAGATTGCCGCATTATTATTCTGCGTTTGATCATAAGACACTGAAATGTGTTGTGCTATATCATTATCTCTCAACGAGGGGCAGAGAAGGTGTATTTATTTTAAACGTTAGTATTCTTGTTATATATAAATGTCATTAAAGTTGAGATTTCCTTAATTGCTCTTTAGCTTTATTTCAAAGCTTTCTGGACGAATTCACGCGCGATCCGACAGGGGAGCGACTGTTCACCAAAACGAGACAGAATTCTTTCACAGAACGTTTCCTTTCTTTATTTGGTTACTGAGGGATGTAATGCAAGCTGTGCCAGAAGATTGTAAGGACACAAAGGATTACTTTTTGAAAAAGGTTAGAATCCAAACCGTCTAAAATCATCACGATATAGATATAACTATCGATTGAACTTCGTGTTCAGAATTGTGAACTTACTTGGGTAGTTATCGAAAAATTCGTTTTTTTAACTTGAGTTCTTTGAAAAGCACAGATTTGTCTCACTACTTGATATACAAATTTAGTTTGTTTCATTACTCATTTTCCGAGTACAGGTGTTAATGGCCATTTTGACTTATGTATTTATCGATTTTGGCCTCTCATGGAGGAGATCTGGTATCTACATATTGTTAACAATGGACGAGAATAGTTCAATTCCCAAATATTGTCACCACAGCATCCGATGGGTGGAGATTGGTACTCGTATGATTAACTTTGTGGTGAATATTACTTTCCTAGAATGTAATTAGTTTGATAGATTGTTAATTGATAATTGCTTCACACAGGTTTTCCGTCAGGAGGATTCCGGAAGTGAGAGTCAGAAGAGTCAGAAGGTGGCTGAGGGCATCTTAGGATTCTTTCCTGGTTTTGAAGCGTTTTCCCTACCTCCTCCTACAGCTGATGAAGAGATAATGAGAACTATCTGCGAGAATAAGGATCAGTTACAGGCAAAATTTTTGCGCCAATTGGAGGACTTTAAATACTTGATTAAGTCCATACTGGTCCCAAAACACAGTTACACTGAAGGAGAGCTCGTCACTGGGGAAGGTACGTGTTTTTATACGCCTTTGTTTCTTTGCTTTAGAAATGTTTAACAATAATAACGTGTCTCATTAAAAACAGTGAATGGAATAAGTTGGGGTCATATTGGATTCATGAATGAAAACTTTAATAGTTGCCAAATGAAGGGAACAGCAATGAAATTACTTATTGACAAACCAATGATTGTTTTGTCGTAGGTCTAGCCGCTTTGGTAACCCAGTACGTTGATGCAATCAACACCCCTGGCTTTGTGCCCAATGTACAAGGTGCTTGGGGCCTGTTTGTAGAAACAAAATGTTTTGAAACCAAAAAAGTCTGCGAGCAGAAATATGACGAGCTTATGACCTTACAACTGTCTGAAGTTTTGCCATGTGATAATGACGAAATACGTGCCTATCACAACTCCGCACTGGAGGAAACTGAAGAACTGCTCTTGAGGGAGATGATCGGCATTTCAACGAATACTGTAGAGAAGCAACTGAGGCAACTTAAGGTGAAGCTCCTCAGCTTTAACTATGACTATAAGATACAGGCTTAAGACGTATTTATAATTAGCCTCAGTAGCTCCCTTATCCAAGTCAATGCTTGGGGGGGAGGTGGGGGGGGGGGGGGCAGGCCAATATCACTTGACTCTTCTGTCTCAAGTTCATTGAGCAGTTTCCTCGCAAGGGGAAAATTGTAATCTTACGGGAAGTGTGGTATTTAGGTAATTTACACAAAAGTCACCTGAACTTGGCTGCAGGGACTTGCTGTGAGGGTAATGTAAGCCAACTTTGCTTAGCAATCTTGTTAAGCCTTCACCTCCCATGAGTCACAAGGGGAGAATTTCTCCTTACAATATCAATATATTATAAAGCAGACAAGCGATGAGAATAAAGTAAAATATCAATTAGGGGATTATTGCTCAACGCAATACCAAATTTTCCAAATTGACATCAGAAGAATTGTGTGATAGACAGTAAGGAGAATTACTAATGAGATCTTGGAAATTGGAGGGTTAAGCCAGTAGTGAACTTATTCCAGGAGTCAGTCTTTGCAAACAATGTAACGATTTCCCTCGCATTGTAATATATATTGGGTTGCTTTAGAGGTGTGCATTCTCTACCTTTAAACTTAATTTTTAATTGTTTTATTTTTTCTTCATGCGATGTAATTTCAGACGTCCTTCAGCCGACGGTTGAACGTGTGGCAGACGAAGAATTCAAAATTAACGAAACAGTTATGTGAAAATCTTCTGTTGGAACTAAAAGCAAAACACTTAGATCCAGTCATCGAGCAGCTGCAGGGAAGAGATGGTTCGAAATTATCATTTGATGACATCCTGAGAGTTTACCGACATATCAAAGACGACTACGATGCAAAAGCAAAGGGCGCTAAAGATGCCATTGCTGATGCGTTTGCCGATTTTCATCCCGTAAGAAAACATTATTTCCAATTATTAGTTTGTTGATGCAGATTCATATCCTGAGTGGAAATAAGGGCATTTTCTCCACTTCAAAGAAGAGCCAAATTGACGGATATTGTACCGACTGCAAAGTAAAACAAAAATTTTTCAAACGAATGTTGAAATTTATTCATTTTAATGGAATGCTTGTTGGTGAACAGCTACCAAATTCTGCTTTACACCAAGGCTACTTAAAAAGACCGAGATTGACAAATCATCATAACGTTAGTATGGGCTGCTTTTTAAAAAACGAATACTGTTTGGCACTTCCAAATTTTTTTTGGAACTCGCAGAAAATGTTTTGGACCTGATCTGATCAAAAGTGTATGGTTTTTCATTAAAATACAAGTTCATGCTTTGTTATGTTATATGCCAAATTGTTCTTCGACATTTAAGAGGTTTCTTATTTCCGGATGGGAGCTGAACGTTACAAGGGATGTGCGCATCTCAACTAATCGATGTTCTTCTGCTATTTTACTAATTCCCTTCTAGAAAATAGCAGCGGAAACAAAGCAATACATTAGTGTCCTAAGGCAGCTAAAAGATTTCGACGAACGTGCAGCGAAAGACCTGGTAGCCAAAGCTTACATGGAGAGGGAAAGGAGAAGACTTGAGGTAAGTTAGTGGGATGATAATATTGCGGAAAAGTGAGGTGAGACTAGCGTTTAAAAAGGGTCGAAATGCTCCGATGAACTGAATAAAACCCGACAGAAATGCAAGGCCTAAAAGTTGTTACTTGAGACTGGGCGATGAGTTGTGCGTGCTTCTATAAAACTAACCTTACGGTTGACTGCGACAAATTAAACTTTGTTTCTGTTACGTTTTTTTCTTCAGGAAGAGCGGATTCGTTTAGAGCAAGAAAATCAAGAACAAGAGAAGGAGGTATACCGTCTTTTTAGCTTAGTTTTAATATATCATTGTTTACCTGATATGTTATAACTATGTTGTTATTTAAAGGGAGAAAAATAATAAATAGTTACAATTTTGAGTAATTTTGTTGCGAAATGCAAAAGAACTGACTTTCAAAGTACTGGCTTCACCATCCCCTCTTTCGTAGTTGGAAGATATTATAATGCATCCATTCTTTCTCCGAAAATAAAGTCCTTGATCAGCGCTGCATATATCAGGATTGGTCACCAAGGAGTGACCATGTTTGAGATTTTTACCTTAACTTTCGTCGTTAGCACACTTAGCAGTAAGATCGTCTTTTTCTGTTTGCTAAGATGATAATGCTGATTACCAGATCAGAAGAAGAAAGAGCTGGAATGCAAGAGGAAATGAGAAATGAGATGGAACTGGAGCAAGGGCAATTACAGAATATGAGGGAGGCAGACTTAGGGGAAGCTGAGCTGAAACGAGATGCTTTCATCCAAGAGAAACATGTCTTAGAGGAGCGGTTACTGGAAATGCAAAAGAAAAACGAGGAACATATGAAGATGATGAAAAGGTTATCAGAAATGATCGCCAAACACCAAAGGGAGAAAATAGAGCTTCGTGAACGAATGAAAGAACGTCCTCAGGGAGAGATCGAAGGGTCCTTGGAGGAGCTAAGACGAAGGCAATCAGAAGAGGAAAATGAACTCCTGAAGAAGATGGATATTCTTCAACACGACAACCTTTTAAGAAAAAAAGAAGATTTTTGCACCGAGACGAAAGATGACGAATGTGCCAAGAAACTGGAGGAGTTTCCTCAGATGATGGCCTCGAGGGCTCAAATGGTTGGCGATCTAAGGAAAAGAATGGAAAAGAACGAAGAAGAGGGAGAATCTTTTGTGAAGATGGTCCTTCGGGGTGTAGCAACCGTTGGTCCTGCGGTTGGGAAATTAATAGCCCTTTATCCTCCAGCGCGGCCTTATGCTGAGCCAGTCGCCAATGGTATCACTGGTTTTGCTGATGCTTTGTTGAAAGTTGACTGCCTTATCATGTGATGAAGAACACCGCAGTTGCTACCGGACATGAAAAGTGTAAACGTCTTCAATTTTATAGAAAAATGTTTTTGATCATTTTAGTAATCACCACTTAACCGAAGGCATAACTGATGTATAAAAGCTTATCTAAACCTTTTTACTGGCATGTCTGTGAGAAGGCTCTCATCTGTAAAACATGGCCCCTTTTCCGTCGCAATGGTTCATTAGCTTCAATTGTATAACAGCGAAACTTAAATGGCACAGTTTGCAATTGTGGGAAACTTCGCTATGGCAACTACAGTTGATTTTGATTTATTTTTTATCGGCTAACTCTTGTTTCTAGCGTTTTATCATTCGCAAAATATTTCAGACAACAAGAAAAGGATATACGCTGTGTCTTGCATTGATACTCTGTTTTCTCTTGAGACTAAGCTATAACCGTATCCTGTGAAAATGAAGAAAACAATTTATTTCGTGAAAATTATGAAGCCTCTTTCTAATGTAAGATTCATGTAAGTCGAACACCGTTAACAGGACCATGTTCATGAGAATATATCGTTATTATAAAATATAAGATAACTCAGTTCTGATTGGTCAAGATAAATGCAGTTTTCAGGTGATTCAGTGCAGAAGAGGGCTAATTCAGTGCAAAAAAAAGTAACAAACCAGATATTCTGATTGGTCAATAATCAAAGAAACTCTCAGATAGCCAATCAAATCCGAGCTTTGGATGTCGCAACATTTGGATACGCTGAAAATTTGCGAGCGAATCAATGGCTAGCGTTTGAAGTAGGATTTCTTTCGCCACCGCAACAACAATGTAGCAGCTGAAAAACAGCTATTACAACGAAAACACTGTATAAAACAGTGATTTTTGGTTGTCAGTTTGGAACAAGTGGTGTTAAAGAAAGAAATTGTCATGGAAATCGAAAAGAATTAAATCTGACATTTTATATTTAAATAGTAGATTAAAAACTAAGGAGAAGAATTTGTGTCCTCAAATTTCATTCCTTTATAAAAAGACCTATCTTAATCCCTCCCCCCTCTCCTGCCTACTGCCTTGCTTTTTTTTTTTTATATAGCTTAAGGTGGTTGGCGATCTAAGGAAAATAATGTAAAAGAACGAAGAAGAGCAAGAATCTATTGTGAAGATGGTCCTTTGTGGTATGGTAAACGTTCGTCCTGCGGCTGGGAAACTAATAGCCCTTTATCCTCCAGCGAGGCCTGATGCCGAAGCAGTCGCCAACGGTAGCGCTGGTTTTGCTGATTCTTTGTCGAAAGTTGACTGCCTTATCATGTGATGACGAACACCGTATTTGCTACCATGAAATGAAACGTGCAAACGTCTTCAAAATTTTTTTTAAAAATGTTTTTGATAATTTTACTAATAACCACTTAACCGTAGGCATAGTTGATATATAAACGATTATTTAAACCTTTTACTGTCATCTGTGGGGGAAGGCTCTCATCTTTAAAACATCGCCCCTTTTGCATCGGCTTCAATTGTGTAACAGCGAAACTTAAATGGCACATTTTGAAATTGTGGGAAACTTCGCAGTGGCAACTAAACTTGAGTCAGTAAAATCACAGTGAGGATTTCATTTTGATTTATTTTTTATTGACTAACTCTCACTTCTAGTATTTTATCATTCCCAAAATGTTTGAGACAACACGAAAAGGATATATGCTGTGTCTTGAAGTGATACTCTGTTGTATCTTGAGACTAAGCTAAAGCCGTATCCTGTAAAAATGAAGAAAACAATCATTCCGTAAGATTATGAAGCCGTTTTTAATATAAGATTCATGTAAGTCACACACCCTTCATCGGTCTATGTTCATAAAAATATATCAAGCACCGACCAAACTAGCCTTCCTTATCTTGAGTGTAAAGTTATCACTGGAATTTTATTATAGAAGAGGTAAACGCTGTGCTTTGTACGAGCAATTAATTTTTCGCCTCAAGGTGACTGAAACTTTTGCCGATGATTAATTATGAGATTTTACATTCAAACAGTAGATTAAAAACAAAGGAGGAGAAGAAATATTCCCAAATTTAATTCCCCACTAAAAAAACCAAAACCTATCCTTACCTTCCCCCCCCCCCACCCCTGCCTACTCCCTTGCCTTTTTTATACACGAATAATTTGATGTGATAGTCAGCATTAGACTGAAATCTTCAATGTTTCCGCTGTAAACTTGTTGCCTACCTTAAATTATGTCCGGCGGTAACACTTGTTCCCGCAATCTCGTTTAGTCATGAATCTGTTTTCATTCCCGCCGCACCCTCCATAAATGAACATTCGGCACTCCCCAACCATCGCGTCAAAATAGTAGCGGGGCTCATGTGCCTTGCATGGACCCGTTTCTGGTGGCAGACGACAGACATCCTTGGCTTGCACCAAGACTGAAGAAAACGTAAAAAGGAAGAAAATATTTAGTTTCTGAAATATCGTAAACAATCTAATAGCCATGTCTAAGGATTTAGGCTATCAATGAACGCTTTATTTTATAAATTCCCCCTTCCCTCTTCATATCGGCATGATTCTTGATTTAGGACATAGAATTGTCCATGATGTTCTTCCATAGGTTGTGAAAGTGGATTCACCACGGTACTGATATCTATTAGAGATTGTTTCGTAAACTTTACCCCGTTTAGAATCCTAACGAACAAGACTTAATCAATAGCCTCGATTGAGCTCAACTGTTTAATTCCACTCTCGCATTCACTCAGTAACAACGGGTGTGTAAAGAGATACTCTGCATACCTTGCCACGAAATCACTCTCTCACACTACATTCTCTACACTGTGATTGGTTGTTGCTAAGCACTGATATTGCGTCGATCATGCAAACCGACGAATGTCCCAAAAGGCAGTGTTTCTAGCTTTTGATAACAAATGACCGTCTCTTAAACTAAAAAATTGTCTCTCTTGATATAGTGTTTATACTTGTTATCTGATGTGTTATGCACGAAACACAAATTCTCCGACACTTGGTAGTGACGTGTAACGGTAGTGATTCAGAACAAAACACGCTTCTATTCAAAAGAGATCTCTTAATTTCTGTTTAATCAAAACTATAACAAAATTCTCGAACGCGATTGGTTAACACCAGTAGGACAGTGTACGCCTCATGCTTATAATTGGATAGTGTAATGGGACAGTGAAAGAGACAGTTAACACGTCATGCCTGTGTAAGTGGAGAGAACACGTCACATGCGTGCGCTGTTGTCTCGTATTTTGCCGGGCTAACTCGTAATTAACAAATCGGACTCCCGCTTCGCGGTCGTCCGATTTTCTTAATAACTCCTATGATTACAGACAGAATTGGACTCCACTCAGTTCTATTACCGTGGTGAATATTGTAAGTCGATCAACGATATGCATTAGCTATCCATATTTAGTTATTTATTGACGATAAACCGGAGGAAAAATTGGCCTCGCAAGGAGAAGTTTATATTGGCTCCACTCTCCCTTCACCAACAGGCCCAAAGAATCAGCAAGCAAGGGAAATTGAGTGTTCGCTGTGATGCAAAAAATTTAACAATGATGTCAAAATGAATAAAACCATCTAATGGTTCTCTCGACTTGTTTTTCAAAAATGGAGCAGATATTCTCATAGAGATAATGTAATGAATTCTTTCCAATCGTTCTGGCATCTCTATTAAAAGCTGGATAAATTCAACTAAATCGTTAGTTCTTTTGGAGACATTAATCTACTTACCAGAGCTGATAAAAAGGAAGATGAGCAAACTTTTCTTGTCCATTATGTAATGTTTATCAGGCAAAATCTTTGAAGAAAGCTGAAAATAGAAACGTTATCAAGTAATATACGCGTTCTGATTGGTTCATCGCGTACCTACCCATTTGCTGGGGGATGCAAGGCGCTGTTACCAAAATAAAAATTAAAATAAGGGAAAAACTCACATGTGCGCTTTTTTTAATCCGTACTTTGTTCATATACTTAAAGCAATGCTTTAATCTGCAAACGTTTTCATTCTAATTTCTTCGATTTCATGACCTATAAGAGGTAACTAAATCTAAAGAAGTTATGAAGCAAAGTTAATCACACCCACACCAAAACGAATTTTTTAAATTGCCTCAGAATTGTACGATTATACAAGACAAAATCTAAAATAGGGAGGTAGTTGTGCGATTTACTAAATTTTAAGATGTAAAAACGAAGACAGTACGACTTACTGCTCTTGAAAGAACTATCTTCCTTCAGTATCTTGACTTGAAGCAATAAATAAACGTGAACGTGCGGCTGTGGCTCTCTGTGCAGAGGTAAATTGGATGGGTGGCATCATCTCCTTATATAGCTCATTTCACTTCTAAGATCTAATTAATTATTCTCCCTTAAGTCAGGCATACATTTCCTTCAAGAAACGTTGAAAGAATTTGAGGTTATATCGAGATGAAATCTTCCAGGCGAGAAAGTGTTTCTTTATTCTCATCTTCTATTTACTGGATAATGTATTTGAGTTGCAAGGAGAATTTGCATGTTTATCACTGCAGAGCATAGACATGACTTCAATTAAGTGGAACTTGTTATCAGATGTGACCTTGGAGATGCTATCTTTATATTCCATTAAAAAAAAAATCACAATATTCGCAGCGGGATTGTCTAGCCAATAAACATATCTGAAATTAAACCAATGTTTTATGGAACGTAGCCTCTCATGTTAGAAATCGCTGCATTGTTCCCTGATAGTTCACAGGTTAGTTATTTGTGCGCCATTACAATCTACATATCTTCGACAAAGGATTAAAACTTTCCTTACATGTCTTGGATAAAAGATACTCACCTAGCTGAGTACTGATTAATTTGATATTGAAAATTTTAAATTTTTTATTAGTTTTTTAATAAATTTTTAAAAAATTTTTAAAAAATTTTTTAATTATTTTTTAAATTTTTTAATGGATTTTTTTAAACAAATTTTTTAAACAATTTTTTAAAACAATTTTCAAATAATGTTTAAAATAATTTTTTGATTTTTTTAAAATAATTTTCTAAACGATTATAATTATTTTTTAGTTTTTTAAATAATCTTTTCAATAATTTTTTTCAATAAAGAAATTCTTAAATAAAAAATGGCGACAGAGATGGCAGCAGATGGCGGACGAGAAGCAAGTTTGCAAGCTGCCCGTAAACAGCCTAAAAACAGCGAGTAAAAGGGATAAGAATAGAGCACATTTTGGGGAACAAGCGACGAGGCCAAAACCTGCAAAACTGTTTTTCAAAGTGAATGGTCGCAATCCACGAAAATAATTAACCAGCGGCGTGGCGGATCGAAGACAATCAAAACCCAGACAAAAATGGATAGACCAAATGAATGCCGACTTATTGTGATGCAAACGAGAAGCAGTGGCCATGACACAGATGGACCAGCCTCCGCTTGATAGCAATCGTAGGAGAAAAGGCTATATTAAAATTAGGAAAGAGTTCTGAGAC
The DNA here is from genome assembly GCF_964200805.1 of Pocillopora damicornis. NCBI lineage: Eukaryota > Metazoa > Cnidaria > Anthozoa > Scleractinia > Pocilloporidae > Pocillopora > Pocillopora damicornis. The sequence continues at coordinate 25,582,866 of NC_142672.1, read as the reverse complement.
GCGAAAGGCTACGATGGCTTTGGATTCTCAATTCAGAACTTACGCGATCAAGCGGCAAGACTCGACAAAGCGACGATCAGAGCTTAGATAATATAGCAATGACTTATTAACCCGAGACACATGTAACCAATTCTTCCCAAGAAACTTTTGCTTCTTTGAATGGTTACACGGGAGCGAATTTAGAATTGCACACCACGGATTTATTCAATCGCGAAGATTTACATATGACTAGTAATACTCATAACTTCCCATGGGATGAGAAGACAGAGTGAAACGAGAAAAATGCTATGCTAAGATGCCTTCCAGAGTATAACACTGTAAACAAACCATTTATAATTAGGAGGAAACTAAACGATGGCACTGCAATTTTTTAATCAACATCAGATATAATTGAGGCCTATGACGAGATCATAGCTTGGAAAAAAAATGTATTCCTTGTGCCATACGACAGAGTAGGAAGGGATTTTATTTATCAAATTAGCCTGCATATCAATGAGTGGAATAACAGCCCTGACAACCAGCACGTCACTGAAAGCCGCCTTTGTACTCCTCTCTGTCGCATTTCAAAAGCCAAGCCCTAAAGTCTGAGGCCAAACACCATCAAGAAGTGCTATCTAAACGTCTTGTTCTCTGGAAGGATGGCGAGGTCGAGAAGTTAGTACGCGATGAGAGGACTATTCAAAGTCGCATTGGAAAACTCAAGTCTTCGGACCCGCCTAATAGATCGAAGGCCTTTGCTAAGCTAGTGCTAATTTTTAAAATTATTTTTAAATTATTTTTCTTAATTTTTTTAAAATTATTTTTTAATTTTCTTTTAACAATATTTAAAATTATTTTTTAATTATTTTTAATTATGTTTCTTAAATATTTTTTTAAGTTATTTTTTAATTTTCTTTCAACAGTTTTTTAATTATTATTTTTTTAAATTTTGTTTAATTAGTTTTTTTTACCTATTTTTAAGAGATATTTTTAAATAATCTATTTTTAATTTTTTAATACTAAACTAGTAAGAAGCACTCTCCGAACAATAGCTGTAAAACTTCTTTATTCTCCGATGCGTTTCGTCAACCTGTCGTAGACTTCTTCAGGGAGTTTTACGGGGGCCAATGACCATGAAGGCTTCTCCGAACATACGAACAGGAACAGGCAAAGTCGTGAGAAATTTGAAAATTTCTCGGGTAAGGTGAGAAAAATATTTGGGGGCCACGGTTTTTAGTTAAAACCGTGGCCCCCAAATATTTTTCTCCACTTGCTCAAAAAAATTTTCAACTTTTTCACAACTTCGCCTGATCGATGATTGATGTATTATTAGCAAGGATGAAACAATTCCCGTTCGATGATATGGTTACTCTGTGGTAGAAATAAAATATATCCTAAAAGTTTAATCAGGTTCGATTATTTCTCTATAAAAAAATTTAATTTACGAAAGGTATCTGATGAGTCTTTCGGCCGAAACGAAACGCCGCGTCATACCAGCCACGAAGTGTTCACAGGTATTTGACAATTTTTTTATTGTATATCTTGTCACTCGTGAACAAGTGATTGGGAACCTTCTGCGAGAGAGGGCCAGACTGCTAATATCTTGACTTCGCGGACCGGACTTTGTGCGCGATGCTCGGGGAGTTCGATTTCAATCTACGAAAGGTATCTCATGAGTCTCTTGGCCGAGACGAAACACCGCGCTATACCAACCACGAATTTTCCACAAGTGTGCAAAAAATAAATAAAAAACCGGCAACGTAACTTAGTTTCATACACATGTACCCCTTAGAAACCATAGCTTTTCGATTAGGCCTTAAGGCACTGAAATTTTATCAAATTTCTCGACTAACCTCTATACAATAATTAAAACAGTGCAAATATAAAACGTATGCTGCTGATCAGTAATTTCATCCTGGTTACATTTTCCTAAGCAACTTCCTTTCAGTCAAGCGCAAAAAATCTCTTAACCGATTTACATCTATTCGTGATCACGATGTCGATCTCGGATGACTCTTACCTGCCGATATCTTGTTATTATCTATCTTCTTACGTAATATAAAAAAGAGAAATTTTCCTCGGACTGATGAGTATTTTATTTGCTATAGAGTAAGAAAAATCGGAGATCTATTCAAACAAATTTTCATGACGTATTTTTCTCAGAACAATCCATTGAGACTTTCTCAAAGTAGTCCTTATCAACACAGTATCATGCATATGCATGTGGTATTATGTATAGCAGTTGAGTTTGACTGGGATATCTGAGGAAAGTAATTCTCCGTTGTTGGTAATATGTACCGGCTAAAAACGTTCAATAAACCTTTACTAATTCATTAAAGTACTTTTACGTTATCAACTCAGTTGATAATACTAAATTACCCTACTTATTATCACCTGAGAGTATTATTTTCAACCCATGGGACCAAACTCAACCGAGTACGCCAAGTGACCACAGGAAAGATCGACCGAGTGAACTTCTACCACTTAATATCGTATTGTTTGCGGCTAGAAAGGAATAACAAGCGCACATATCTGTGGTGCTGTGTCACTGGGCTGTTGTTTAAACGGATAACATGTCGCGATTTCAAAGCATTAACTCTTCTCTAAACTGTTACTTAAAATTGAGTCATCTGTTCTGACGATAGTCTTAAGTCATTGTTCATGATCAGTTTCGCAATTTAGAAGACAACAAAGAGTCAAAGAGTCTAAAGACTGTAAGTCTTGCCAGACTTAGAGTTTTTATATAATTGTTAAAATCAATAAAAAAAACTGGCCATTGAAGCTCACCCTGTTGGATTGCCAGAGCCAGAATCTAAAAGGTTAAAGACAAATACAAATTTGTATGTCGAAAGTTAAATGATCCTAATTCGGTAATGGAGAGCGTAACTGATCATGATAAGCAAGTTCTTGTATCAATCTAACATAACTTGGCCTCACATAAATCGATAGCCATTCACCGATCCTGAGCTCCCAAAGTACGCAAATGAAAAAATATTTCGGTTCACTCAACACTTTGATTCTACACAATGGTTTTAATAAAAGAGGCTTACTAAAACTGCTTACTTGGCAAGGAGTGGAAAGTGTTGAATAGTAACTCAAGAAAGAGTATGAAAGTATTGATTTCCCCAAAGATGTCGCAGGAAAGCTTAAAAAAGTGCTTTTTGAAGATTAGAAGTCTTAGTGAAGGAACACCAGGAATATCTCTACAAGCACAAACGAAACAACACAGCTTAAAAATACCGACTGAACTGATGTGTAACTCAAAATGTTGCAACCCCAACTTCCAATTCAGCCGGTTTTGGCAGTTGCGTCGTCATCTCATTCCAATTAAATTTCTTGTCATAGGAAGACTGAAAGAAATGAAGTGGCAACGTCAGAAAGCCATCTTTAGGAAATTCAGCACTGGGGCTAAAATTGTACGCTCCTTGACCCACATAAACTGATAGCAAAACCTTCTTATTCTAGCACTTAAAATTTCCCAGGCACAACGACAACGACAACAACATCGGCAAAGGAAATTGTTGCGCGAGGTTTACTGAGGAAGATAGTTTTCTAAAGCCATACCTTCCAGGATGTTTCACTGGCATTATGCCACCCTATCTCCGTGGAAACGTTGCTTCGTGATCTCAATGTTGTTTAAAAAATTCTCGAAACATCACGACAAGTTGTTGCCACATATAGAGAATCGGATTGTTCAGATGTAAGTTATTAAAAATGATTTTTAAAATTTCTTTATCTTCAAAAATGATCTGGAAGCTTTCAGGGGGTTCAATCAAAATGAGAAAAAGAAATGTTTGATGAAAAGAAAGCAGCTGCTAAAATCGCTGCACCACGACATGTGTGTTTGCTTTAGTTTCTTTAGCCGCCATCCTAGGTCCTGAGCAGTCGCTAGTGCGACTGAGGGCTCATTATGTTCGAAGAGAAGCCGTATTTCTAACAAGATTCTGCTCTTGCCCGCGTCTATATAAGAATGCGAGACGAAAACAGCATACAGAAATGAGACATATTGCTGTGAGCCGACCTGACCTTTGGCAATTGGTACCTCGTTTGCTTTCCGTCTCGTGTGTGTGTGTGTGTGTGGGGGGGGGGGGGGGGGCCCTTTGCTCCTTTTCCTCCTTGCCCCTTTGACTCCCGACCCCCGCCCTTCATTGTGTTGCTCCTGTCTTCAGGTTAATCAAGAGGATCAGAAACCCGGGTTTAACTTTTAAACTGTGCCAAAACTTAATATTCATGTTCATTTTCTGGCCTTTGCTCTGGCTGGGGTATCATTGGTTCCCGATAAAAGTTACTACGGGTCAGTTTTCTTAAATTAAACTAAGTTTCACTAACCGGGTTATCACAGTTTGATCGTCACTTCTGACATCTCGTTATAGAGACGAAAGTTTGCACCACGAGGCAAAATCTTTAGTAATTTGGGATGTGCAGTCGTACAGAGCGAGCTCCCAAGAAGGTCCTCCATGAACGGATTTTTCGTGGCCACAACGCAAAATACTGAGGCCGATTAATATAGTCTTTGACGACATTTGACCTGAATGACCCTGAATCGCTTTCTTTGCTGGAGATTTTCGACAGCTACAGTTTACCAGACGCTGTACATGCCTCATGTGTCATGCTATCTCATAACCAATGACGTAATCAAATTGAAGAGATTTCCAAATTCATCGGAAGTAATGCTGTTTTTCCAGCCCGAGTACATTTCTTGCCTCCGAAATTTTCTTCTAAGCATTGGTGGATGTTAAATGGAAATTTCAAAACTTTGCTAGATGAGTGCTTTTGACTGAATAATACCCAGCAATAAACAACAAACTATCGCCTTATTTATTTCTGCTCCCGCTGCCCGCCCTCGTGTAGATACCGCTTCCCACCCCCTGTTCTCCCGCTTCCCTCCCTCTCCCGCCCCCTGTTCTCGCGGGCTCCTGCCCCTGTTCTCCCGGGCTCCCGCCCCCCTGTCCTCCTCCACTCTCGTTGTCGCGGCTAGAATTTCAACAGACACGTACATAGATCGCATGCATAGTTGCGATGAATCAACGAAAACTGTAAAGCGATTTTGATTTCCTGTATTTAACTGGATGTAAATAAAAACTACAGTCGTAGGCGAATGATCTGATCTCTGTTGATCACCATACACTAAAGGCAAAGCGGTTTTTTGGCCCGCTAAAACATCAAATAAAACCTTGAGTATGGCTATAGCTCCGTAATTTAAGTAGGTTAATTATTAACTGGGAGCTGGGTGACCTAGCAACAAAGTTCCGTGACGTCTTTGACGAAACTAACAACACAATGAACCTTAGTAAAGGCTTCTTTGCGAATAAAGCAGCAGCATCATTTGAATATTCTATCAGTAACCGATGTCAGTGAAACTTACCTAAGAGTATGTATACCTTTCTCAAAATTTCGCTTGCTCAAAATTCACTCTTTGGGATCAACTTTCATTACTTGATTCTTTGTTTTGTCGAGATTTGATGAGCGAGATCAAATTAGCTTGCCTTCAGCTGGTGTAAGTCTTCAAGTGATGTAGAATTTTGGCCTCAAGGCTAAATTACCAAAATATGGCTTTCAAACGAGACTCTATTTCTCACTAATACTCTTTCCATGTTAGAGGATCGAATTGATGGAGGCAACTTGATCGATCTTTTTGTAATCAAATTGTAACAGGAAGCGACAGAGTTTCGCAGCTAGGCATGAAAGGCTGGAAAGAGTAAGCCAGGTTGTTGGTTTGCAAACTAGACTGAAGACATATATCGATTCCAAAAGCAAAATACTTGATAGTACTTTAGGATAGTTTCAAAGATATCGAGTTTAAAGAAGCGATTCCTTCCTTCTCTGTATACTTCCGGGTTATTTCCTCAAGCCGTTTGTTGGAAGTTTGTCGTCATCTCTTCATAGAATGTGTTTCAAGTTACCTAATTTTTTAAAGTGGTGGTGAGAAAACAGAGGAATGATGTATTAACTTATGTTTTATGTTTTTGTTCTCTGAATTTAAGAATTTTAGAAAGACTGAGTTGTCTCAGCAGTTACCAAACCAACGTTGAGTACTTTCTCAGAGAATTGTTAAATTACACGTTTATATAAATGTAGATGGAGAAAACTTTTCGTTTCTGATCGGCCAGAAAGACTGCCATTCTCATGCAAAACGGGTGCAAATTTGAATCACGAATACAAATTACAGATTACACGTTTCCAACTATACAGCTGAATGTCTTTTGATGATGACCTTGTCAAGTTTTAACTTGACCATTCAGTTGAATGACCTACAAATTAAAGCACGCACTGTCAAAATTTCACTTGTTTTGATTCATTGTCTTTAATTCTCCATGTATAATTGTTATTGCGACTTTTTTCAGACTACAAATTTACTACTTACCCATAGTGTATCACACAGACACCCGCTTAACACGGTGGAATGTAGATACTTTGTTATGTAATACAATAACTTAGTAACCTCAATATTACTAGTACTGTTGTCGTGATCACCTCTCGTTGCATACGTGTTGATAAATATCTTACTCGCTAAGTAGAGAGAAAGTCGCAGAACACTCGTTTCTTCGTTCTCTTCGTTCCTTCGTTGCTTCGTTCCTTTTTTCCTTCGTTCCTTCCTTTAACTTTTTAGTCAGTCAGCTAACCGTTAAAATATTTATTTTATATCCTAATTATAGTCTTGGAGACAACAATATCAGCTCAAAGATGAGAACGAGGCATTATCCAAGGCACTTGTGAGCTTTCCCGTCTGGGGCAACAGGGCAGCCAAAGAGCAGTCAGACTTATTTTCAACGAATAGCCCGGCAAGCTTCGGGTCAAGATGCTTTTTATGAACCTCTGCACTGTTTATTTCCAAATTGTACCCTTAAATGCCTAATACTTCATTTTCCATTGATTGAACCAAATAAGCAAACTTTAATCCCCTATTTTGAAAACCCACATTTGAGGGAGAAGAGAATTTGTTTTCATCAGTGTGACAGAATTCCTTCTGCAAAGTTTTTAGGCTCAAAAGGGTAAAAAAGGTCTCAAGTCGCAAGCTGGAACCAAAAGGGCTCAGGCCAGTACATCCAAACAGGAAAAAAAGCGAACCTCATTGCATGTGGTAGATGAAGCATTTGAAAACCTCCGGAAGATGAAACGTAAACTGTAGAGTTATTCTCTAAACTTTAAACTTATTTTCACGTTAACCCCATTGTGACCGATGGTCAGCGTGACTAACGTCAATAAAAAATGATTTTCTTTATTATATCCAAAATGGCGCAATTTGTTTTAACTTTCTCGCTTAACCTTGTACCCAAAAAAATTCACCAAAGGCTGTTCGCAGTTGGATAAGCCACAATATGAAACAGAATACCTGGCGATTTGAAACATTTTTTGAGGAGGAAGTATGAAATGAATATGACTCAAACAACAAATGACTGCAAATATATGAAAATTATATGTATGTGAATTGCGGTTGAAGAAACGAATAAAGCGATCCTCGCAGTTATGAATACTACTTAGTTAGTAGTAAAAATAAGGCCTGCAAAAAATTCAGGCCCGTACGGGATTTGAACCCATAACCTTTGCGATGCCGGTGCAGCGCTCTACCAACTGAACTAACTGGGAGCTGGTTTTAAATAAACCCTCCAAGTGGTGAATAAATGACTAAAAATATATGAAAATCATATATATATGAACTGCGGTTGAAGAAACGAATAAAGCGATCCTCGCAACGGTATCGCGGAGGTCATGGGTTCAAACCCCGAACGGGCCTGATATTTTTTCCGGCCTTATTTCACTACTTGTTAAGTTAACTGCGTGGATCGCTTTATTCGTTTCATCGCTCAAACAGTCGAGCGCTGCCAAGTCAATTTTCATTTTGTTCTTAATTTTTTCCTATGCTCATTGTACACATCAGCTATGTTAGGAGAAAATGAAATGAAGTGAAAAGAGGGATACACTGGCTTGTTGCAATTTGTAATCCACAAATGAGCAGACACGCAAAATCATGGAATCAAAGTATTTGAACGCTGGCGTTTTGTAGCATATCAGTCCTTTCTGTAATTCTTGCGATCAACGAACATCTAGGTCCAGTATGTGTGGTGTCTATCGCCGGGCCATACAGGAAACCTGTCTCATCGTAATGTTTTATCGGCTTCAATTATGTAACAGCGAAACTGAAATGACACATTTTTCAAAAAATTTTGCATTTTGGAAAACTTCACAGTGGCAACTAAACTTGAGTCAGTAAAATCACAATAAGGATTACATTTTGATTTATTTTTCATTGGCTAACTCCTATTTCTAGCACTTTTATCATTCCCAAAATGTTTGAGACAACAAGGAAAGGATTTACGCTGTGTCTTGTTGTCATACTCTGTTGTATCTTGAGACTAAGCTAAAGCCGTATCCTGTAAAAATGAAGAAAACAATTATTCCGTAAGATTATAAAGCCCCTTCTAATGTAAGATGCATGTAAGTCGCACACCCTTCATTGGCCCATGTTCATGAAAATATATCGAGGACCGACCAAAATAGCCCTGCTTATCTTTAGTGTAAAGTTATCAGTGGAATATTATCCTAGAAGAGGCAAACGCTGTGCCTTGTACGAGCAAATTTATTTTTCGCCTCAAGGTGACCCAAATGAGTCATGCTAAAGTTAGGAAAAGCCATTCATATAGGAAATTTTGGGGTTTGACGATAATTTGACCTGACAGTCGACAATAAGCCAGTGTCGAACTCAAATCTTCTATGTTTCCGCAGTAAAATTGTTACTCGCCTAAATTTATGTCCAGTACCAGTATATTTTGCTTTCTCAGTAGCACATAGCCTCGCAAGCCTCTTTAGTCATGAAGTTGTTTTCATTTCCTTGGCACCCTCCATAAATGAGCTCTTTGCACTCCCCAACCGCCGGGTCAAAATAGTAGCGGGGCATATATGCCTTGCATGGACCCTTTTGTGGTGGCAGATGACAGATGCCTCTGCTTGCACCAAGACTGAAGAAAACATATATAAAAAAATATTTACTAGCTTTCTGAAATATCGTAAACAATCTAATAGCCATGTCTAGGGATTGAGGCTGCTAATGAACACTTTCTTTTATAAATTCTTCTTTCCCTCCTAACATCAGCATAATTTATCATTTAGGACATAGAATTGTCCATGTTGTTCTTCCGTACGCAGTGAAAGTGGATTCACCACGGTACTGATATCTATTAGAGCTTGGTAATGATGTGATGGCGGTAGCGATTCATAACAAATCATGCCTCTATTAAAAAGGCATCTATCAATTTCTTTTTTTTATCAAAAACATAACAAAATTCTCGAACGCGATTGGTTAACACAAGCACTAATAGGACAGTGTCATGCCTGTGTAAGTGGACAGAACACGTCACGTACGCGCTGCTGTCTCGCATTTTGCCGAGCTAACTCACACCGGAACAGATTTTGTTAATCACTCGTATGATTACAGACAGAATTGGACTCCACTTAGTCCTGTTACCATTGTGAGTATTGTAGGTCGATCAACCATATGCATTAGCTATCTTTATCCATTAATTTCTAGACTACAACGATTTTTGGCTCTTAGAGAGGTTGAAATTGGCTCCACTCTCCCCTTTTCAAAAGGCCCCAAGAATCAATCAGCAAGGGAATTTTTGAGCGTTCGTTGAGGTGCAAAAAATCTAACAGTGGTGTCAAAATATAAATTCATTTAATGGTTTTCTCGACTTATTTTTCAAAAATGGAACTGATATTCTTATAGAGACAATGTAACGAAATTGTATTTTCCTGTGAATTGATAACGATTGCTGTCGTTGAAAGCTAAGAAATGTTGCTACTCGATTTACTGATGTTTTTATCTAGCTCTTTCATTCAGATTTTGTGGATTTTCTTTTCAGCCGGGTATTTTACATCTCTATCAATTCCTCTAGCTTTCCTTCCCCACTATTTGATAATCAAGTTCTGTGTAATTTAATTTTACTTGGGGAAACTGGACGCGTTTTTTCTTTTTTGTGTTTAGTGTTTAAAGCAGCGGAGACAGTTCGTGAAAAGAAAGCTCGTTAAAGAAGTGAAAGGGGAAGATAGAAGTGGCGGTAAGCATTCAGTTGTTACAATTAATGTACACACACAAAAAATTCACTTTGATAAATGCAGTAGAGAGAACACTTTTGGCCAAAAATGACACATGCTAATTTGTCAAGGGACTGTATCTGTAATGGTGAATGTATTCCTTGCTCAGTCACACTGGAGGCAACTTCTTCCTGTGTTGTCTTTCGCGCGAGTCTAACAAAAAGAATTATTATTAGTTAGCGATGTGCCTTGGAAATAGTGTTTCCATTGTTCGTATTTGTTGTTTATCAGTTGCATATGTGATAAATTTGAATAGCTTGAACTATGACAACATGAACGGTACCGTAGATTGGCAAATACGAAAGAATGAGCAGAAACTCTCCTGCAGCAGTATTGCATTTTTGGTCAATCACGAGACAGTCATCTTTCATGATGAAAGGTGACTATTTCGTCAATTTGCCGGCTTTTCTTTATCTTTTATCGCTATTTTGATCTGCAGTCATGAAATGCTTGCCAGACTGAAAGTGAAGAAGTTTTAGCCAAGGCAATGGAATTTTCGCCCATGGAAGATGAAAAATCGTCAAGAAAAGCGGTGAGTACAACTGTTGAACATGCAGTATTACTTCCATATTATCATTAGTATAGGCCAAAGTTCATTCTACCATATTTGGTGGTTGCTCCCTGGATTTTGTCAAATGACACAAAGTTAGTTGTTATTGGAAAGATGTGTCGAAGTTGTTTACCTAAACGAATGTCAAATTTTTACTGGCAAGCCTAGCTAAGGTTTTGGTCGCAAAACTTGATGTCAAGGGAGTATTGACAGAATTGATCATTAGGGTTATCCTTATCCACAGTCCTATTTGAAACCACACCACTCCTCATACTGAGGGGGCCGGAGTACAGATGGATTAAGGCTATCCTAGATTTATCACCGCCTTAAATTTATTTACTTTTAATCGATCTTTGAGTCTTGAGTTACCAGAGGCTGTTGAGGTTTAGAGGGATAATTCTCATGTGGCTGTGTTGGTGTTGACAGGAGTTCCCGATTCACATCGGCGGAGAGACACCAGTTGGTGTCAGAACATCAGAACAGAAGCCCCATCGTCATCCTCTTCTACTCATCAAAGACAACGCGTGCTCCCGGAGGTATGTAATGTATTGTAATTAACATTTATCATGAGCACTAAAATTTGCAACGTGATGAAGACAACTTTAGTGTTTCTTTTTATTTGTATAGGTAATCACATGATTTCGAGTGCAATTTGGAATAAATAAGCACGAGTAAATTTTTTTAAAGACTAACAAAATTGCACGAGCCCGTAGGGCTCGTGCAATTTGTGGTCTTTGAAAAAATTAACAAGTGCTTGTTTATTCCAAATTGCACGAGAAAAATCATGTGATAACGTGTTAATAATATACATGGAAAAATACGAGATGGCTTGTCATAATTAAACATAAGCAAAGCGCGCGCGTCAAGTGCAAAAATAATTTATTCAAACCTTGCGTTCGGTCAAAACAATCGCGTGCGATCAAAACAATAATAAATTATGCAATGATATCTCACATCTTTAAGGTGCAAAAAAGTTCAAAGTCCGGCTAAACAGTTCAAGGAATTGTTCATTCTGTGTCCGAATCAGTTTCGATTAAATGGAATCATCGTTTCCGAGGTTTAACCATGGTTGTTTTTAATTTCGGCGTGTGATCGCTCGAGCAAAGTGTTAAGCTGGGTCGACTCGTAATTTTCGATTTCCTCGGCAATTCCCTTCTCTAAACACCACTTTTCCCAAACCGACAGCCAAAAAGCAGTGCTTTTTACAGTGTTTTCGTTGGTTAAGCTGTTTTTCAGCTGCGGTGGCGAAAGAAAGCCTACTTAAAACACCGGCCATTGTTTCGCTCGCAAATTTTCAAATTTTCAAATTTTGTTGTGACATCCAAGGCTCGCATTTGATTGGCTATCTGTGAGTTTCTTTGATTATTGACCAATCAGAATGTCTGATTTGTTTCTTTCTTTGCACTGAATTAACCCTCTTCTGCACTGAATTAACTCTCTTCTGCACTGAATGACCTGAAAACTGCATCTATCTTAACCAATCAGAACTAAGTAATTTTTCCATGTATATTATTAGGTCTTGAAAAATGATTATTAATTATATTTGGTTGAAGCTTGACACTTTTTCAAAAAGCTTTCCAACTTTACTAGATGCAAAATGTTTGGTCATGTTCAGGTTTTCACCTAACGTGTTTTCACAAATTGAGAGGACTTTGTTAAGACACGGATAGGGATTTTTAGGCTTCTCACGAGCGTGGGACAACAAGAAAATCTGGGTCCCCATGGGGAATCGAACCTCAGTAAATTTAACAAGCCAACATTGGCTTAGCGTGTTCTGTACTTTTATCGAAAACGATATTAGTCATCACACTGGTCAAAATTTTGTGGACTCACGAGGCGCAGCCAGAAATCGACGTCAAACGAAACGATTCTTTCAGTTCGTTACCATTGCATGACACGTTGACGCCAGCAGCTTTCTCTGTACTCTTATCGATAACGGCAAATTGGCCAATCAAATTCTTAAATTACTGCCATTTGTGGAAAAACGACATTTTACCGTGTTTCTTCTTCTGCTGTGAATTTTGGAAGTAATTGCGCCAGCCACCCTCGTAGAGAAACAGATATGAACAAAAATGTTATTTTTGTTAGTAGGTCACTCAGCTGGAGCACTCCCACTCTGTCTTCCTAACAACTATCAGCGGAACTCTAGAACTCGCCAATGCTTTAAAACAGAGGAGAAACGTTCTTCATTGTACTTTGTTGAGGACAGCCTTCGGGAACTGAGGAAAATTATAAGTACGGGTCTGTTCTCTATTCTAGATAAGAAATACCTCAAATGTAAAAAATTTAAAATAACTGGAGGAAAAGGGGAGGGCACTGTGCCCGTTACCTGCAAGTCGTCTTGCTGCGAGTCTCACTATAGACCACAACTTTTGCCTAATTCTGTCGAAACTCCCCGCCCCCTCTCAATCAGGTTGAGAGGTTTTTTACTTCAGGAGGTCTAGTTTTCTTGTTAACAACAAGGAATACTTTCAAAAAAAAAGGGGAAAGAGGGAAATTTTTGAAACGTATCAGTGACGAAGATTGTAAGTTCTATTGTGACAAGTATTTACCACTAGGATTTAAGAATGAAGATAGAAGAACGACAAATTAGACCACTAAATAAATAAAGCATACATGAATGAATATAAAATCTGATAATAAGTTTGATAATAACGATGACGATGATGACAATGGAATAATGAACTTTTAACGGCAAAACAATTCTCTGGTCTGTTTACCAAAAAATAGAAATAAGAAACTAACCTTGTAGTAATAAAAATAATTATTAAAAAAATGTTAAGAATAACATGAATTAGACCTAAAACGATAATGATAATAATGATAAAAATGATGATAATGGTAATAAAGCATTTGCTTATTTAGTTTGCGCTATGTCATTGACTCTCAGCGAGGGGCAGGGAAGATGTGCTTATTTTAACCGATAGTAATCTGATTATATATAAATACCATTAAGGTTTAGATTTCCTTAATTGCTCTTTAGCTTTATTTCAAAGATTTCTGGACGAATAATAACATTAATTAGACGTAAAACGATAATGATAATAATGATAAAACCGATGATAATGATAATAAAAAATTTGTATGTTTAGTTTATTTATTTTGAACTTAAGTGCAAGTTAGGTTGATAAGTGACATATGCTTGTTTAATTCTTTCAATCCGATAAATTAATACCGGCTAATGTGGTATTTTGTGGTTTACACTACCAAGTTTTCTTTCAATCATAAAATTAATCGGTCCTTGCCCTCTGTTATGGTACAACAGGCCCAGTCTGCACTGTGTCCATCGCTGGTCCGTACAGAAAAGGAAAGTCTTACATTTTAAGCCAAATCTTTGATCAACCGGAGGTATTCCCACTTGGGCACAAAATGGTGGCGGAGACCATGGGAATCTGGATGTGGATCGTGCCTGAGAAATATAAGGTGTGAGCCATAACCTTTGCTTTGGTAATTGAGTGAATCTTCCTTATAAAATTAACTATACATGTACTTAGGTTGCAATGTTTAGATTATTCTGCTTGTGAAACCTAGACTATGTGTCGAAACAAGGAACCTCTTGAAGTGGATTACACCACCCTATTAAGGGCAGCTGAATTTTCCTGAGAAAAAGCACGTAGATGGGTAGAATTAACGGTAGACATTGCAAACGTTAGCTAGATGCTAAGACTTAATGTGGTCTCAGGAACATTTTCTGTACCTTTATTTTCTCTACAAAACACATGATGGTCATATACACGGCACTTTTGTAAAGGATCGGTGAGATTTGTAAAGTTTGATATGCCACCTATAGCATAACTCAATTTTTTTTTCTTCAGAAATCCTGAATAACCAGTCTAGCCACAGCTGATCAGTAGGAAATTAGACTGATTGTTCAAATCGAAAAGACCCAAAATCCATTATCCAATTAATCGTCCTCCTTCTCCCTAACCCTATCCTCAGTTGTGAAGTCTCGCTCTTGATGCATGTCGGACACCAAAAGGCAGTTGCGCTAGCTTGCACGTCGTAACATAGCTAATGGTTTTCTTTGCCGCATCCTGAAGCTTTTTGGAATTTTTATGATCTAGGACGCAAGGGGCAGGGAGATTACAGTAGTGCTGTTGGATTCAGAAGGGATTGACGCTGCCTCTGGTGTAGGCCGTGACGATAATCAGATATTTACTTTAACTGTTCTTTTGGCCTCCGTGCTCATTTATAACTCAAGCGGTGTCCCCACAAGGCGTGATCTCGAGGGTCTCGAGTATCCTTGCTATATCAAACTTTTAATTGTCTCATTACTACAGGTGTTGCCAATAATACGCGCTCTGTGCATTCTTTGTTTTTTTTTTCTTGCGTCCAAAAACTTCTAGTTCGCTTCTGGGACAAAAATCCTGGTACGTGATGTAAGATTACTGATAGCAATAGAGCAGTATTCAATAAGTGTCGAAAATGGAAATGCATGGTTCTTGCCATACTACTGTTTGTGATTGTTCCAAAACAACCGCGCCAAAATCTCAACCGATCAGATTCAAAACCAAAACCCGTCACGACTGAGTCACCCGTTTCTTTATCGCGCTTCATGCTGTTTGCTTGTTCTTACTTTGAGTTCTCATTAGCTCCTTGCTCCTTTGTTCAGATTGCCGCATTATTATTCTACGTTTGGTCATAAGACACTGAAATGTGTTGTGCTATATCATTATCTCTCAACGAGGGGCAGAGAAGGTGTATTTATTTTAAACGTTAGTATTCTTATTATATATAAATGTCATTAAAGTTGAGATTTCCTTAATTGCTCTTTAGCTTTATTTCAAAGCTTTCTGGACGAATTCACGCGCGATCCGACAGGGGAGCGACTGTTCACCAAAACGAGACAGAATTCTTTCACAGAACGTTTCCTTTCTTTATTTGGTTGCTGAGGGATGTAACGCAAGCTGTGCCAGAAGATTGTAAGGACATAAAGGATTACTTTTTGAAAAAGGTTAGAATTCAAACCGTTTAATATTATCACGATATAGATATAACTATCGATTGAACTTCGGGTTCAGAATTGTCAACTTACTTGGGTAGTTATCGAAAAATTCGTTTTTTTAACTTGAGTTCTTTGAATAGCACTGATTTTTCTCACTACTTGATATACAAATTTAGTTTGTTTCATTACTCATTTTCCGAGTACAGGTGTTAATGGCCATTTTGACTTATGCATTTATCGATTTTGGTCTCTCATGGAGGATGTTACTCATTTCTGGTATCTACATAATAATAATAATAAAATAATAATAATAATAACTTTATTTAAGTGTCAGCGTATTTAGCACTGCTGTGCTAATTGGGGACACTGTAAATGAGGAAACAAATATCGTAAATGAACAGAAACTCGTTAAAAACCCCAACTGGTAGGAGGCAGACCAGTTGGCTATTTACAAAGCGTGCAGGAGTTGAATTCGGGGCCACCGAAGACAAATCAACATAGTGGCAGGGAGGAGGACTTGAACCCGGGACCTCCGGCTTACAAGTGCAGCGCCCTAACCACTAGGCCACGCTCGCCTCCTAAAATGATTAACAATGGACGAGAATAGTTCAATTCCCCAAAATGTTGTCACCACAGCATCCGATGGGTGGAGATTGGTACTCGTATGATTAACTTTGTGGTGAATATTACTTTCCTAGAATGTAATTAGTTTGATAGATTGTTAATTGATAATTGCTTCACACAGGTTTTCCGTCAGGAGGATTCCGGAAGTGAGAGTCAGAAGAGTCAGAAGGTGGCTGAGGGCATCTTAGGATTCTTTCCTGGTTTTGAAGCGTTTTCCCTACCTCTTCCTACAGCTGATGAAGAGATAATGAGAACTATCTGCGAGAATAAGGATCAGTTACAGGCAAAATTTTTGCGCCAATTGGAGGACTTTAAATACTTGATTAAGTCCATACTGGTCCCAAAACACAGTTACACAGAAGGAGAGCTCGTTACTGGGGAAGGTACGTGTTTTTATACGCCTTTGTTTCTTTGCTTTAGAAATGTTTAACAATAATAACGTGTCTCATTAAAAACAGTGAATGGAATAAGTTGGGGTCATATTGGATTCATGAATGAAAACTCTAATAGTTGCCAAATGAAGGGAACAGTAATGAAAGTACTTATTGACAAACCAAGGATTGTTTTGTCGTAGGTCTAGCCGCTTTGGTAACCCAGTACGTTGATGCAATCAACACCCCTGGCTTTGTGCCAAATGTACAATGTGCTTGGGACCTGTTTGTAGAAACAAAATGTTTTGAAACCAAAAAAGCCTGCGAGCAGAAATATGACGAACTTATGACCTTACAACTGTCTGAAGTATTGCCATGTGATAATGACGAAATACGTGCCTATCACAACTCCGCACTGGAGGAAACTGAAGAACTGCTCTTGAGGGAGATGATCGGCATTTCAACAAATACTGTAGAGAAGCAACTGAGGCAACTTAAGGTGAAGCTCCTCAGCTGTAACTATGACTATAAGATACAGGCCTAAGACGAATTTATAATTAGCCTCAGTAGCTCACTTATCCAAGTCAATGCTTGGGGGGGTGGGGGGGGGGGGCAGGCCAATATCACTTGACTCTTCTGTCTCAAGTTCATTGAGCAGTTTTCTCGCAAGGGGAAAATTGTAACCTTACGGGAGAAGTGTGGTATTTAGGTAATTTACACAAAAGTCACCTGAACTTGGCTGCAGTGACTTGCTGTGAGGGTAATGTAAGCCAACTTTGCTGAGAAATCTTGTTAAGCCTTCACCTCCCATGAGTCACAAGGAGATAATTTCTCCTTACAATATCAATATATTATCAAGCAGACAAGCGATGAGAATAAAGTAAAATATCAATTAGGGAATTATTGCTCAATGCAATGCCAAATTTTCCAAATTGACATCAGAAGAATTGTGTGATAGAGATAGTAAGGAGAATTACTAATGAGATCTTGAAAACTGTAGGGTTAAGCCAGTAATGAACTTATTCCAGGAGTCAGTCTTTTTAAACAATGTAACGATTTCCCTCGCATTGTAATATATATTGGGTTGCTTTAGAGGTGTGCATTCTCCACCTTTAAACTTAATTTTTAATTGTTTTATTTTTTCTTCATGCGATGTAATTTCAGACGTCCTTCAGCCGACAGCTGAAAGTGTGGCAGACGAATAATTCAAAATTAACGAAACAGTTATGTGAAAATCTTCTGTTGAAACTAAAAGCAAAACACTTAGATCCAGTCATCGAGCAGCTGCAGGGAAGAGATGGTTCGAAATTGTCATTTGATGACATCCTGAGAGTTTACCGACATATCAAAGACGACTACGATGCAAAAGCAAAGGGTGCTAAAGATGCCATTGCTGATGCGTTTGCCGATTTTCATCCCGTAAGAAAACATTATTTCCAATGATTAGTTTGTTGATGTAGATTCATATCCTGAATGGAAATAAGGCATTTTCTCCACTTCAAATAAGAGCCAAATTGACGGATATTGTACCGACTGCAAAGTAAAAAAAAAATTTTTCAAACGAATGTTGAAATTTATTCATTTTAATGGAATGCTTGTTGGTGAACAGCTACCAAAGTCTGCTTTACACCAAGGCCACTTAAAAAGACCGAGATTGACAAATCATCATAACGTTAGTATGGGCTGCTTTTTAAAAAACGAATACTGTTTGGCACTTCCAAATTTTTTTGGAACTTGCAGAAAATGTTTTGGACCTGATCTGATCAAAAGTGTATGGTTTTTCATTGAAATACAAGTTCATGCTGTGTTATGTTATATGCCAAATTGTTCTTCGACATTTAAGAGGTTTCTTATTTCCGGATGGGAGCTGAACGTTACAGGGGATGTGCGCATCTCAACTAATCGATGTTCTTCTGCTATTTTACTAATTCCCTTCTAGAAAATAGCAGCGGAAACAAAGCAATACATTAGTGTCCTAAGGCAGCTAAAAGATTTCGACGAACGTGCAGCGAAAGAGCTGGCAGCCAAAGCTTACATGGAGAGGGAAAGGAGAAGACTTGAGGTAAGTTAGTGGGATGATAATATTTCAGAAAAGTCAGTACGGTGGGACTAGCGTTTAAGAAGGGTCGAAATACTCCGATGGACTGAATAAAACCCGATAGAAATGCAAAGCCTAACAGTTGTTACTTGAGACTGGGTGGTGAGTTGTGCGTGCTCCTATAAAACTAACCTTACGGTTGACTGCGACAAACTAAACTTTGTTTCTGTTACGTTTTTTTCTTCAGGAAGAGCGGATTCGCTTAGAGCAAGAAAATCAAGAACAAGAGAAGGAGGTATACCGTCTTTTTAGCTTAGTTTTAATATATCATTGTTTACCTAATACGTTATAAATATGTTGTTATTTAAAGGGAGAAAATAACAAATAGTTACAATTTTGAGTAATTTTATTACGAAATGCAAAAGAACTGACTTTCAAAGTACTGGCTTCACCATCCCCTCTTTCGTAGTTGGAAAATATTATAATGCATCCATTCTTTCTCCGAAAATAAAGTCCTTGATCAGCGCTGCACATATCAGGATTGGTCACCAAGGAGTGACCATGTTTGAGATTTTTACCTTAACTTTCGTCGTTAGCACACTTAGCAGTAAGATCGTCTTTTTCTGTTTGCTAAGATGATAATGCTGATTACCAGATCAGAAGAAGAAAGAGCTGGAATGCAAGAGGAAATGAGAAATGAGATGGAACTGGAGCGAGGGCAATTACAGAATATGAGGGAGGCAGACTTAGGGGAGGCTGAGCTGAAACGAGATGCTTTCGTCCGAGAGAAACATGTCCTAGAGGAGCGGTTACTGGAAATGCAAAAGAAAAACGAGGAACATATGAAGATGATGAAAAGGTTATCAGAAATGATCGCCAAACACCAAAGGGAGAAAATAGAGCTTCGTGAACGAATGAAAGAACGTCCTCAGGGAGAGATCGAAGAGTCCTTGGAGGAGCTAAGACGAAGGCAATCAGAAGAGGAAAATGAACTCCTGAAGAAGATGGATATTCTTCAACACGACAACCTTTTAAGAAAAAAAGAAGATTTTTGCACCGAGACGAAAGATGACGAATGTGCCAAGAAACTGGAGGAGTTTCCTCAGATGATGGCCTCGAGGGCTCAAATGGTTGGCGATCTAAGGAAAAGAATGGAAAAGAACGAAGAAGAGGGAGAATCTTTTGTGAAGATGGTCCTTCGGGGTGTAGCAACCGTTGGTCCTGCGGTTGGGAAATTAATAGCCCTTTATCCTCCAGCGCGGCCTTATGCTGAGCCAGTCGCCAATGGTATCACTGGTTTTGCTGATGCTTTGTTGAAAGTTGACTGCCTTATCATGTGATGAAGAACACCGCAGTTGCTACCGGACATGAAAAGTGTAAACGTCTTCAATTTTATAGAAAAATGTTTTTGATCATTTTAGTAATCACCACTTAACCGAAGGCATAACTGATGTATAAAAGCTTATCTAAACCTTTTTACTGGCATGTCTGTGAGAAGGCTCTCATCTGTAAAACATGGCCCCTTTTCCGTCGCAATGGTTCATTAGCTTCAATTGTATAACAGCGAAACTTAAATGGCACAGTTTGCAATTGTGGGAAACTTCGCTATGGCAACTACAGTTGATTTTGATTTATTTTTTATCGGCTAACTCTTGTTTCTAGCACTTTATCATTCGCAAAATATTTCAGACAACAAGAAAAGGATATACGCTGTGTCTTGCATTGATACTCTGTTTTCTCTTGAGACTAAGCTATAACCGTATCCTGTGAAAATGAAGAAAACAATTTATTTCGTGAAAATTATGAAGCCTCTTTCTAATGTAAGATTCATGTAAGTCGAACACCGTTAACAGGACCATGTTCATGAGAATATATCGTTATTATAAAATATAAGATAACTCAGTTCTGATTGGTCAAGATAAATGCAGTTTTCAGGTGATTCAGTGCAGAAGAGGGCTAATTCAGTGCAAAAAAAAAGTAACAAACCAGATATTCTGATTGGTCAATAATCAAAGAAACTCTCAGATAGCCAATCAAATCCGAGCTTTGGATGTCGCAACATTTGGATACGCTGAAAATTTGCGAGCGAATCAATGGCTAGCGTTTGAAGTAGGATTTCTTTCGCCACCGCAACAACAATGTAGCAGCTGAAAAACAGCTATTACAACGAAAACACTGTATAAAACAGTGATTTTTGGTTGTCAGTTTGGAACAAGTGGTGTTAAAGAGAGAAATTGTCATGGAAATCGAAAAGAATTAAATCTGACATTTTATATTTAAATAGTAGATTAAAAACTAAGGAGAAGAATTTGTGTTCTCAAATTTCATTCCTTTATAAAAAGACCTATCTTAATCCCTCCCCCCTCTCCTGCCTACTGCCTTGCTTTTTTTTTTATATAGCTTAAGGTGGTTGGCGATCTAAGGAAAATAATGTAAAAGAACGAAGAAGAGCAAGAATCTATTGTGAAGATGGTCCTTTGTGGTATGGTAAACGTTCGTCCTGCGGCTGGGAAACTAATAGCCCTTTATCCTCCAGCGAGGCCTGATGCCGAAGCAGTCGCCAACGGTAGCGCTGGTTTTGCTGATTCTTTGTCGAAAGTTGACTGCCTTATCATGTGATGACGAACACCGTATTTGCTACCATGAAATGAAACGTGCAAACGTCTTCAAAATTTTTTTTAAAAATGTTTTTGATAATTTTACTAATAACCACTTAACCGTAGGCATAATTGATATATAAACGATTATTTAAACCTTTTACTGTCATCTGTGGGGGAAGGCTCTCATCTTTAAAACATCGCCCCTTTTGCATCGGCTTCAATTGTGTAACAGCGAAACTTAAATGGCACATTTTGAAATTGTGGGAAACTTCGCAGTGGCAACTAAACTTGAGTCAGTAAAATCACAGTGAGGATTTCATTTTGATTTATTTTTTATTGACTAACTCTCACTTCTAGTATTTTATCATTCCCAAAATGTTTGAGACAACACGAAAAGGATATATGCTGTGTCTTGAAGTGATACTCTGTTGTATCTTGAGACTAAGCTAAAGCCGTATCCTGTAAAAATGAAGAAAACAATCATTCCGTAAGATTATGAAGCCGTTTTTAATATAAGATTCATGTAAGTCACACACCCTTCATCGGCCTATGTTCATAAAAATATATCAAGCACCGACCAAACTAGCCTTCCTTATCTTGAGTGTAAAGTTATCACTGGAATTTTATTATAGAAGAGGTAAACGCTGTGCTTTGTACGAGCAATTAATTTTTCGCCTCAAGGTGACTGAAACTTTTGCCGATGATTAATTATGAGATTTTACATTCAAACAGTAGATTAAAAACAAAGGAGGAGAAGAAATATTCCCAAATTTAATTCCCCACTAAAAAAGCCAAAACCTATCCTTACCTTCCCCCCCCCCCACCCCTGCCTACTCCCTTGCCTTTTTTATACACGAATAATTTGATGTGATAGTCAGCATTAGACTGAAATCTTCAATGTTTCCGCTGTAAACTTGTTGCCTACCTTAAATTATGTCCGGTAACACTTGTTCCCGCAATCTCGTTTAGTCATGAATCTGTTTTCATTCCCGCCGCACCCTCCATAAATGAACATTCGGCACTCCCCAACCATCGCGTCAAAATAGTAGCGGGGCATATGTGCCTTGCATGGACCCGTTTCTGGTGGCAGACGACAGACATCCTTGGCTTGCACCAAGACTGAAGAAAACGTAAAAAGGAAGAAAATATTTAGTTTCTGAAATATCGTAAACAATCTAATAGCCATGTCTAAGGATTTAGGCTATCAATGAACGCTTTATTTTATAAATTCCCCCTTCCCTCTTCATATCGGCATGATTCTTGATTTAGGACATAGAATTGTCCATGATGTTCTTCCATAGGTTGTGAAAGTGGATTCACCACGGTACTGATATCTATTAGAGATTGTTTCGTAAACTTTACCCCGCTTAGAATCCTAACGAACTAGACTTAATCAATAGCCTCGATTGAGCTCAACTGTTTAATTCCACTCTCGTATTCACTCAGTAACAACGGGTGTGTAAAGAGATACTCTGCATAACTTGCCACGAAATCACTCTCTCACACTACATTCTCTACACTGTGATTGGTTGTTGCTAAGCACTGATATTGCGTCGATCATGCAAACCGACGAATGTCCCAAAAGGCAGTGTTTCTAGCTTTTGATAACAAATGACCGTCTCTTAAACTAAAAAATTGTCTCTCTTGATATAATGTTTATACTTGTTATCTGATGTGTTATGCACGAAACACAAATTCTCCGACACTTGGTAGTGACGTGTAACGGTAGTGATTCAGAACAAAACACGCTTCTATTCAAAAGAGATCTCTTAATTTCTGTTTAATCAAAACTATAACAAAATTCTCGAACACGATTGGTTAACACCAGTAGGACAGTGTACGCCTCATGCTTATAATTGGACAGTGTAATGGGACAGTGAAAGAGACAGTTAACACGTCATGCCTGTGTAAGTGGAGAGAACACGTCACATGCGTGCGCTGTTGTCTCGTATTTTGCCGGGCTAACTCGTAATTAACAAATCGGACTCCCGCTTCGCGGTCGTCCGATTTTCTTAATAACTCCTATGATTACAGACAGAATTGGACTCCACTCAGTCCTATTACCGTGGTGAATATTGTAAGTCGATCAACGATATGCATTAGCTATCCATATTTAGTTATTTATTGACGATAAACCGGAGGAAAAATTGGCCTCGCAAGGAGAAGTTTATATTGGCTCCACTCTCCCTTCACCAACAGGCCCAAAGAATCAGCAAGCAAGGGAAATTGAGTGTTCGCTGTGATGCAAAAAATTTAACAATGATGTCAAAATGAATAAAACCATCTAATGGTTCTCTCGACTTGTTTTTCAAAAATGGAGCAGATATTCTCATAGAGATAATGTAATGAATTCTTTCCAATCGTTCTGGTATCTCTATTAAAAGCTGGATAAATTCAACTAAATCGTTAGTTCTTTTGGAGACATTAATCTACTTACCAGAGCTGATGAGAATGAAGATGAGCAAAATTTTCTTGTCCATTATGTAATGTTTATCAGGCAAAATCTTTGAAGAAAGCTGAAAATAGAAACGTTATCAAGTAATATACGCGTTCTGATTGGTTCATCGCGTACCTACCCATTTGCTGGGGAATGCAAGGCGCTGTTACCAAAATAAAAATTAAAATAAGGGAAAAACTCACATGTGCGCTTTTTTTAATCCGTACTTTGTTCATATACTTAAAGCAATGCTTTAATCTGCAAACGTTTTCATTCTAATTTCTTCGATTTCATGACCTATAAGAGGTAACTAAATCTAAAGAAGTTATGAAGCAAAGTTAATCACACCCACACCAAAACGAATTTTTTAAATTGCCTCAGAATTGTACGATTATACAAGACAAAATCTAAAATAGGGAGGTAGTTGTGCGATTTACTAAATTTTAAGATGTAAAAACGAAGACAGTACGACTTACTGCTCTTGAAAGAACTATCTTCCTTCAGTATCTTGACTTGAAGCAATAAATAAACGTGAACGTGCGGCTGTGGCTCTCTGTGCAGAGGTAAATTGGATGGGTGGCATCATCTCCTTATATAGCTCATTTCACTTCTAAGATCTAATTAATTATTCTCCCTTAAGTCAGGCATACATTTCCTTCAAGAAACGTTGAAAGAATTTGAGGTTATATCGAGATGAAATCTTCCAGGCGAGAAAGTGTTTCTTTATTCTCATCTTCTATTTACTGGATAATGTATTTGAGTTGCAAGGAGAAATTGCATGTTTATCACTGCAGAGCATAGACATGACTTCAATTAAGTGGAACTTGTTATCAGATGTGACCTTGGAGATGCTATCTTTATATTCCATTAAAAAAAAATCACAATATTCGCAGCGGGATTGTCTAGCCAATAAACATATCTGAAATTAAACCAATGTTTTATGGAACGTAGCCTCTCATGTTAGAAATCGCTGCATTGTTCCCTGATAGTTCACAGGTTAGTTATTTGTGCGCCATTACAATCTACATATCTTCGACAAAGGATTAAAACTTTCCTTACATGTCTTGGATAAAAGATACTCACCTAGCTGAGTACTGATTAATTTGATATTGAAAATTTTAAATTTTTTATTAGTTTTTTAATAAATTTTTAAAAATTTTTTTAATTAATTTTTAAATTTTTTAATGGATTTTTTTAAACAAATTTTTTAAACAATTTTTTTAAAACAATTTTCAAATAATGTTTAAAATAATTTTTTGATTTGTTTAAAATAATCTTCTGAACGATTATAATTATTTTTTAGTTTTTTTAATAATCTTTTCAATTATTTTTTTCAATAAAGCAATTCTTAAATAAAAAATGGCGACAGAGATGGCAGCAGATGGCGGACGAGAAGCAAGTTTGCAAGCTGCCCGTAAACAGCCTAAAAACAGCGAGTAAAAGGGATAAGAATAGAGCACAGTTTGGGGAACAAGCGACGAGGCCAAAACCTGCAAAACTGTTTTTCAAAGTGAATGGTCGCAATCCACGAAAATAATTAACCAGCGGCGTGGCGGATCGAAGACAATCAAAACCCAGACAAAAATGGATAGACCAAATGAATGCCGACTTATTGTGATGCAAACGAGAAGCAGTGGCCATGACACAGATGGACCAGCCTCCGCTTGATAGCAATCGTAGGAGAAAAGGCTATATTAAAATTAGGAAAGAGTTATGAGACGCGAAAGGCTACGATGGCTTTGGATTCTCAATTCAGAACTTACGCGATCAAGCGGCAAGACTCGACAAAGCGACGATCAGAGCTTAGATAATATAGCAATGACTTATTAACCCGAGACACATGTAACCAATTCTTCCCAAGAAACTTTTGTTTCTTTGAATGGTTACACGGGAGCGAATTTAGAATTGCACACCACGGATTTATTCAATCGCGAAGATTTACATATGACTAGTAATACTCATAACTTCCCATGGGATGAGAAGACAGAGTGAAACGAGAAAAATGCTATGCTTAGATGCCTTCCAGAGTATAACACTGTAAACAAACCATTTATAATTAGGAGGAAACTAAACGATGGCACTGCAATTTTTTAATCAACATCAGATATAATTGAGGCCTATGACGAGATCATAGCTTGGAGAAAGAATGTATTCCTTGTGCCATACGACAGAGTAGGAAGGGATTTTATTTATCAAATTAGCCTGCATATCAATGAGTGGAATAACAGCCCTGACAACCAGCACGTCACTGAAAGCCGCCTTTGTACTCCTCTCTGTCGCATTTCAAAAGCCAAGCCCTAAAGTCTGAGGCCAAACACCATCAAGAAGTGCTATCTAAACGTCTTGTTCTCTGGAAGGATGGCGAGGTCGAGAAGTTAGTACGCGATGAGAGGACTATTCAAAGTCGCATTGGAAAACTCAAGTCTTCGGACCCGCCTAATAGATCGAAGGTCTTTGCTAAGCTAGTGCTAATTTTTAAAATTATTTTAAAATTATTTTTCTTAATTATTTTTTTAATTATTTTTTAATTTTCTTTTAACAATATTTAAAATTATTTTTTAATTATTTTTAATTATGTTTCTTAAATATTTTTTAAAGTTATTTTTTAATTTTCTTTCAACAGTTTTTTAATTATTATTTTTTTAAATTTTGTTTAATTAGTTTTTTTACCTATTTTTAAGAGATATTTTTAAATAATCTATTTTTAATTTTTTAATACTAAACTAGTAAGAAGCACTCTCCGAACAATAGCTGTAAAACTTCTTTATTCTCCGATGCGTTTCGTCAACCTGTCGTAGACTTCTTCAGGGAGTTTTACGGGGGCCAATGACCATGAAGGCTTCTCCGAACATACGAACAGGAACAGGCGAAGTCGTGAGAAATTTGAAAATTTCACGGGCAAGGTGAGAAAAATATTTGGGGACCACGGTTTTTAGTTAAAACCGTGGCCCCCAAATATTTTTCTCAACTTGCTCAAAAACATTTTCAACTTTTTCACAACTTCGCCTGATCGATGATTGATGTATTATTAGCAAGGATGAAACAATTCCCGTTCGATGATATGGTTACTCTGTGGTAGAAATAAAAGATATCCTAAAAGTTTAATCAGGTTCGATTATTTCTCTATAAAAAAATTTTAATTTACGAAAGGTATGCGATGAGTCTCTTGGCCGAAACGAAACGCCGCGTCATACCAGCCACGAAGTGTTCACAGGTATTTGACAATTTTTTTATTGTATATCTTGTCACTCGTGAACAAGTGATTGGGAACCTTCTGCGAGAGAGGGCCAGACTGCTAATATCTTGACTTCGCAGACCGGACTTTGTGCGCGATGCTCGGCGAGTTCGATTTCAATTTACGAAAGGTATCTCATGAGTCTCTTGGCCGAGACGAAACGCCGCGCTATATCAACCACGAATTTTCCACAAGTGTGAAAAAAATAAATAAAAAACCGTTAATGTAACTTAGTTTCATACACATGTACCCCTTAGAAACCACAGCTTTTCGATTAGGCCTTAGAGCACTGAAATTTTATCAAATTTCTCGACTAACCTCTATACAGTAATTAAAACAAATATAAACCTTATTCTACTGATCAGTAATTTCATCCTGGTTACATTTTCCTAAGCAACTTCCTTTCAGTCAAGCGCAACAAATCTCTTAACCGATTTACATCTATTCGTGATCACGATGTTGATCTCGGATGACTCTTACCTGCCGATATCTTGTTATTAACTATCTTTTTACGTAATATAAAAAAGAGAAATTTTCCTCGGACTGATGAGTATTTTATTTGCCATAGTGTAAGAAAAATCGGAGATCTATTCAAACAAATTTTCATTACGTATTTTCCTAAGAACAATCCATTGAGACTTTCTCAAAGTAGTCCTTATCAACACAGTATCATGCATATGCATGTGGTATTATGTATAGCAGTTGGGTTTGACTGGGATATCTGAGGAAAGTAATTCTCCGTTGTTGGTAATATGTACCGGCTAAGAACGTTCAATAAACCTTTACTAATTCATTAAAGTACTTTTACGTTATCAACTCAGTTGATAATACTAAATTACCCTACTTATTATCACCTGAGAGTATTATTTTCAACCCATGGGACCAAACTCAACCGAGTACGCCAAGTGACCACAGGAAAGATCGACCGAGTGAACTTCTACCACTTAATGTCGTATTGTTTGCGGCTAGAAAGGAATAACAAGCGCACATATCTGTGGTGCTGTGTCACTGGGCTGTTGTTTAAACGGATAACATGTCGCGATTTCAAAGCATTAACTCTTCTCTAAACTGTTACTTAAAATTGAGTCATCTGTTCTGACGATAGTCTTAAGTCATTGTTCATGATCAGTTTCGCAATTTAGAAGACAACAAAGAGTCAAAGAGTCTAAAGACTGTAAGTCTTGCCAGACTTAGAGTTTTTATATAATTGTTAAAATCAATAAAAAAAACTGGCCATTGAAGCTCACCCTGTTGGATTGCCAGAGCCAGAATCTAAAAGGTTAAAGACAAATACAAATTTGTATGTCGAAAGTTAAATGATCCTAATTCGGTAATGGAGAGCGTAACTGATCATGATAAGCAAGTTCTTGTATCAATCTAACATAACTTGGCCTCACATAAATCGATAGCCATTCACCGATCCTGAGCTCCCAAAGTACGCAAATGAAAAAATATTTCGGTTCACTCAACACTTTGATTCTACACAATGGTTTTAATAAAAGAGGCTTACTAAAACTGCTTACTTGGCAAGGAGTGGAAAGTGTTGAATAGTAACTCAAGAAAGAGTATGAAAGTATTGATCTCCCCAAAGATGTCGCAGGAAAGCTTGAAAAAGTGCTTTTTGAAGATTAGAAGTCTTAGTGAAGGAACACCAGGAATATCTCTACAAGCACAAACGAAACAACACAGCTTAAAAATACCGACTGAACTGATGTGTAACTCAAAATGTTGCAACCCCAACTTCCAATTCAGCCGGTTTTGGCAGTTGCGTCGTCATCTCATTCCAACTAAATTTCTCGTCATAGGAAGACTGAAAGAAATGAAGTGGCAACGTCAGAAAGCCATCTTTAGGAAATTCAGCACTGGGGCTAAAATTGTACGCTCCTTGACCCACATAGACTGATAGCAAAACCTTCTTATTCCAGCACTTAAAATTTCCCAGGCACAACGACAACGACAACAACATCGGCAAAGGAAATTGTTGCGCGAGGTTTACTGAGGAAGATAGTTTTCTAAAGCCATACCTTCCAGGATGTTTCACTGGCATTATGCCACCCTATCTCCGTGGAAACGTTGCTTCGTGATCTCAATGTTGTTTAAAAAATTCTCGAAACATCACGACAAGTTGTTGCCACATATAGAGAACCGGATTGTTCAGATGTAAGTTATTAAAAATGATTTTTAAAATTTCTTTATCTTCAAAAATGATCTGGAAGCTTTCAGGGGGTTCAATCAAAATGAGAAAAAGAAATGTTTGATGAAAAGAAAGCAGCTGCTAAAATCGCTGCACCACGACATGTGTGTTTGCTTTAGTTTCTTTAGCCGCCATCCTAGGTCCTGAGCAGTCGCTAGTGCGACTGAGGGCTCATTATGTTCGAACAGAAGCCGTATGTCTAACAAGATTCTGCTCTTGCCCGCGTCTATATAAGAATGCGAGACGAAAACAGCATACAGAAATGAGACATATTGCTGTGAGCCGACCTGACCTTTGGCAATTGGTACCTCGTTTGCTTTCCGTCTCGTGTGTGTGTGTGTGTGGGGGGGGGGGGGGGGGGGGGGGCCCTTTGCTCCTTTTCCCCCTTGCCCCTTTGCCTCCCGACCCCCGCCCTTCATTGTGTTGCTCCTGTCTTCAGGTTAATCAAGAGGATCAGAAACCCGGGTTTAACTTTTAAACTGTGCCAAAACTTAATATTCATGTTCATTTTCTGGCCTTTGCTCTGGCTGGGGTATCATTGGTTCCCGATAAAAGTTACTACGGGTCAGTTTTCTTAAATTAAACTAATACCCCATTCACACCAGCAAAACATGTTTTGTTAAACTGGTTTTCATTGAATGAAAATTATAAACAGAGAACTGAAAACTTGATTTTCCATTGGATTCAAGTACTTGCTAACTTGCATTTCCAATGTGCTACATTCAAGTCAAAAATATTCGGTTAAATAGTTTCTATGAAGAAAAAAAAAATTAAACTGTGTTTAACAAAACAACTTTTAAACATGTTTAAGCTTTGGTGTGAATGGGGCATAAGTTTCACTAACCGGGTTATCACAGTTTGATCGTCACTTCTGACATCTCGTTATAGAGACGAAAGTTTGCACCACGAGGCAAAATCTTTAGTAATTTGGGATGTGCAGTCGTACAGAGCGAGCTCCCAAGAAGGTCCTCCATGAACGGATTTTTCGTGGCCACAACGCAAAATACTGAGGCCGATTAATATAGTCTACAGCTACAGTTTACCAGACGCTGTACATGCCTCATGTGTCATGCTATCTCATGACCAATGACGTAATCAAATTGAAGAGATTTCCAAATTCATCGGAAGTAATGCTGTTTTTCCAGCCCGAGTACATTTCTTGCCTCCGAAATTTTCTTCTAAGCATTGGTGGATGTTAAATGGAAATTTCAAAACTTTGCTAGATGAGTGCTTTTGACTGAATAATACCCAGCAATAAACAATAAACTATCGCCTTATTTATTTCTGCTCCCGCTGCCCGCCCTCGTGTAGATACCGCTTCCCACCCCCTGTTCTCCCGCTTCCCTCCCTCTCCCGCCCCCTGTTCTCGCGGGCTCCTGCCCCTGTTCTCCCGGGCTCCCGCCCCCCTGTCCTCCTCCACTCTCGTTGTCGCGGCTAGAATCTCAACAGACACGTACATAGATCGCATGCATAGTTGCGATGAATCAACGAAAATTGTAAAGCGATTTTGATTTCCTGTATTTAACTGGATGTAAATAAAAACTACAGTCGTAAGCGATTGGTCTGATCTCTGTTGATCACCATACACTAAAGGCAAAGCGGTTTTTTGGCCCGCTAAAACATCAAATAAAACCTTGAGTATGACTATGGCTCCGTAATTTAAGTAGGTTAATTATTAACTGGGAGCTGGGTGACCCAGCAACAAAGTTCCGTGACGTCTTTGACGAAACTAACAACACAATGAACCTTAGTAAAGGCTTCTTTGCGAATAAAGCAGCAGCATCATTTGAATATTCTATCAGTAACCGATGTCAGTGAAACTTACCTAAGAGTATGTATACCTTTCTCAAAATTTCGCTTGCTCAAAATTCACTCTTTGGGATCAACTTTCATTACTTGATTCTTTGTTTTGTCGAGATTTGATGAGCGAGATCAAATTAGCTTGCCTACAGCTGGTGTAAGTCTTCAAGTGATGTAGAATTTTGGCCTCAAGGCTAAATTACCAAAATATGGCTTTCAAACGAGACTCTATTTCTCACTAATACTCTTTCCATGTTAGAGGATCGAATTGATGGAGGCAACTTGATCGATCTTTTTGTAATCAAAGTGTCACATGAAGCGACAGAGTTTCGCAGCTAGGCATGAAAGGCTGGAAAGAGTAAGCCAGGTTGTTGGTTTCCAAACTAGACTGAATACACATATCGATTCCAAAAGCAAAATAATTGATATTACTTTAGGATAGTTTCAAAGATATCGAGGTTAAAGAAACGATTCCTTCCTTCCCTGTATACTTTCGGGTTATTTCCTCAAGCCGCTTGTTGGAAGTTTGTCGTCATCTCTTCATAGAATGTGTTTCAAGTTACCTTATTTTTTAAAGTGGTGGTGAGAAAACAGAGGAATTGTGTATTTACTTATGTTTAACGTTTTTCTTCTCTGAATTTAAGAATTTTAGAAAGACTGAAGTGTCTCAGCAGTTACCAACCAACGTTGAGTGGTTTCTCAGAGAGTGAGCACGAAGGGAAACAATGGATGTAAGTGAGTTTGAATAATTCTCACTTGATTTTGTTAGAGAAGTGTTAAATTACACGTTTGTA